>NC_054068.1:22744677-22911176 GCF_017639655.2 Falco naumanni | reverse complement strand
TGACTTTTTCAGGGCATTGTTGCAGGGGCTGGCAGACAACAGCCACATCAGTGACCTGCACCTGGATCTTAGCAACTGCGAGGTGAGGGGCCAGCACCCATGGGTGCCGTCAGGCCAGCCAGGGGGTCCCATTGCAACAGTGGAGGAGGCTCGCTCTCTGTGCGGGAAGGTCCATGCCCTGTCCGCCGTGGGGCTGGGGTGACATTCCCGACAGCAGGATCTCGTTCGCAGGGCTCAGTGCCTCCCCTTGAACTGATGTCTTGCTGTTTCTTCCAAGTTGAGATCAGCGGGGGCCCAAGTCATCCAGGATCTCATCCCTGATGCTAGTTCCATCAGTGACCTGGACTTGTCTGACAACGGTAGGTTGCTTTTTCCCCACCTGGGAGAAGGCCAGACACCGTGGCCTCTTTGGCAGAGGCTGGCTCAGCCTCGGCACCTGGTGAGGGTGGGGGAGCCCGCAGGGAGATGGGCAGGGTCTGTCGCCCCTGCCTGCACTGGCTAAAGGAACACTGAACTGCACTCGCCACCTGTGAAAGTCCTGCAGCAGCTGCAGCGCTGCAGGCTGTCTTGTAGGCTGGAGGCACACAGTGGTCACCACTGGATCCCTGCCTGAGGAATTACCACCTTATTAGGCTTTTATGGCTTTTTACCCCTGAAAACCACCCCCACACACACACACCTTCCCCAAGGTAGGCAGTCCTTCCAAGTGCTCTTCTCCATCTACTGATGTCCTTCCCAGCGTGCCAGACCTCTTCCATCACCTTCCAGCATTACATCCCACGGTAGGCAGCGGCGATGGCCCTTGCCTCTCCCCTTGTTCAGAGAAAGCTTCTCTGGCACAGGGTGTGGGGTGACTTCTTCATCCTCTCCTGCCTTGGGAGCTGCCAAAAATTCTCATTTCACATCTTTTGTGGTGCAAGCCTCTTCGGCTCACTGAATTTGAGGCGGTCTCACATTGCTAGCTCAGGGTTTGAAGCAGTGAAAAGGTCTCCCTGGGCTGAAACTCTTCCCACCTCTCTACAAGAGTTTGCAGCTTCTGCTGCCAAACTTGTCCTGCCATGGCCTCTGAAGCCATGGACGAGCAATCCTAATTATCACAAACATCACCTCTGCCAGCTCTGAATTTCACCTAAAAGGCTCCAGACCTTAAGCAGCCTTGCTAAGATCTCCCAGCAGACCATGCAGCTCCTTGACAGCCAGATGGCTCTGGGAAAGCTGATGTGGTTTGGAGTCCTTCAAAAAACTGTTCAAGCCACCGATGCTCCAAAAGCTCATGGTCTCATCCAAAATTTTGGCCAGCCTTTGCTGAAATATGCTTTTGGCTCTGGCTTTCCCAGCAGAGCAGCTCCACACAGGAGGGACAGTCCTGTAGGTGGGTCTTGGTGCCTCTTGCTCCTGGCTGGTGGAGCAGCTGGGTGAGCAGATCCTTGCCCACATCCCTGCCCCGTAGGAAGGATGTCACCTTTGCTTGCCAAATTTCCCTGAGGATGCTGCAGCTGTGAAGATGGGAGTGGAGGCAGCTGCAGGCAAGCTGTGAGAAGCTCTCCCACGCTGTCCGGGTGGTGGGTGGGTGATGGAGGGCACATTCCTGCGGGATGGCAGAAAGCAAGCGCCGTCTCTAGCTCCATAAGTGCTCCCCATGGCTCAGCACAGCCTTGGCAGAGCAGGGGGCCCCAGAGCAGGTGCTCCTTCCCTGGAGTCACTCCTAGGGACCCCAGCTCTGCACAGGTCTTCGATCTTCTGGGGGGAGCCATGAAGAGCAGGAAGATGCTCAGGAGTTTCCCTGGGCATCTCTCCAGCATGCCACGCTGGCAGCTTGGTGGTTTTTCAGGTCTTCTGTGAGATACCACCTAGGTGCCACCTCTGCGGACTGCTTGGAGCACCCCTGTGAGTGTCTCCCATCTCTTGCAGGCTTTGACCCTGACATGGTGACGCTGGTGCTTTCCATCGGCAGAAGCAAGTCCATTAGGCACATCTCTCTGGGGAAGAACTTCAACATCAAATCCAAGTAAGTGCAAAGCCAGAGCAGCCAGGCCAGGAGCCATGCTGGCACCATGCAACCACCTCAACCCTCTCTTGCCGTTGAAAGCCCGTGGGCTGGTTGGGAATGCCTGGGATTGCCTGCCCGTCCTGCCCGCTCCTGCCCAGCAGGGAGCCTGGGACCGTGGGGGGACATCACCTGCTCCTGGCACAGTTCCTAAGGGACCGCAGGCACTGCAGGGCTAGGTCACAGCCTCAGGCAAGAGTGGGAGGGAGGACAGAGCTCTGCTGGCTGCCCCATGGCCTCGGGGGATGCACGTGTAACCCCCTGCCTCTCCCCTCTCCCGCAGAGAGGGGCTGTTGGATGTCCTGCACCGCATTGTCCAGCTCACCCAGGAGGATGACTGCGTAAGTCTGGGTTGTCTTGAGACCCCCCACTCATGCTTTTGGTCACCCTCCGCCACCACCGTGCCAGGGTCCCATCCAGATCCCTTCCAGCACAGGCTGGGAGCAAACTTCCCCCCCTCCGCCCACCATTCAAATCCTCCTGCTCTTATTTTCCTCCATCTGAAGCAGAAGCTCAGACAGAGAGCTGTTCCCGTTCCGCTGGGAAAGCGGGAGCCTGTGTCTGGCTGAAGACATGGAGGACAGGCTTGGTGTAACCTGGCTGGAGCCCAGCTTTCCAAAAAAACCTCTTTTCTCCTCGCTGCTGCCAGGCATCTGAGCTAAATCCAGGGTGTTGCTTAAGCACCCGTCGCCCTCCTGTTTCTTGGGGTTCGGCGTGACTTGGGCTCTCCTAAACCGGCACCAGGTGCCCACAGAACTGCCAGCCCAGTGGCCACTGGACAGGGATGGAGGCTGTGTCAGCAAGGGTGACACACATCTTGACGTGTGTCCTGGCCACCTCTCCCCCTCCTTGTCCCCTTTCTAGCCTCTCCAGTCCCTGTCTGTGGCCGAATCACGCCTCAAGCTGGGAACCAACGTCCTGCTGAGTGCCCTGGGCAGTAACACCAGCCTCATTGCTCTGGACATCAGTGGCAACGCCATGGGGGACACGGGGGCCAAGATGCTGGCCAAGGCCCTGCAGATCAACACGAAGCTCAGGTAGCAGCACATTGCTCTGTGGGTGCCCTTCCCACCTCGTGCCAGGTGTCCCTGGGATGGTGGTTCTGGTTGTGGTGCTGATGCCATTGGAGGGGGCTTATCACGGCCCCTGGTGACCACAGATGTGGCCCTGGACCATTCCTGGTGCATAGTCAGATGCTGTGGCCATGTCTTCCTCTCATGGCAGTCATCTGGCAGTGCTGGCAGGGGACGTGTGAAGAGCAAGAGAGGAGCAGCTCAGCCCTGGCACTTGCCAGCTCTTTGCCAGGCTCCTGCACAGCCCGGGGTGCTGCAGCCAGGCCCTTGCAGTCACTGCCCTCACCCATGCACTGGCATCAGTTCCTAAAATGCCATTTTTTTACCACATCATGCTCTCAAATGCAAGGCAGGGGTGTCTACAGGGGACGGGGAAGGTTGTCCCAGCCAGAGCTGTTCCTCTGGGGGACATCTGCCCTTGCCAGCAGGATGGGGCCTGGCTGTGTCCTCCCTGCCCTTCACGCCCTCCAGGCACCCACATGCTTTACAGCTCCTTGCAAAGTCCAAGTTTACATTTTGAATACTGAGATTCAGATTTTTAACCCCATTTCTAGGCTTTCTGGTACCAGGGGTCAGCCTTGGGCTCATTCCTTCTGGCACCCAGTGGGTGGGCACCTACTTTGGGGTGATGTGGGTGCAGGCAGGGTGCAGGCAGGGCTCACTCGTGTCCTTTACTTTGCAGGACTGTGGTTTGGGATAGGAACAACACAACTGCCCATGGGCTCCTGGAGGTGGCTCAGGCTTTGGAGAGGTAAGGAGGGAGCAGCTTGGTCCTTCTGGCTTGGTACGACCATGCAAAAGAGCCTCTGGCACCAGTATGTCACCATCCCCAGGGCCTCTTGTCCCCTTGAAGCAGCAAGTGCATCACACAGTTGCATACAGCTGGTCCACGGCTCGGCCTCTGCAGCCAGCAAAGCAACCTACCACCCGTTCAGTGGTGGCACCTTCGTTACAGACCTCAGGGTCTCCCCTGGGCTCTGCATCCCAAGCTGGCACAGCCCATGTCACCCCAGGCAGTCCCCAGCGAGCACGGGCGGACCTGCTGTTGGTGGAGATGTGATGCTCTGCTCCTCCCTGCCCATGAACGATGGGTAGAGGCTGCCCACCAGCCAAGCACACCAGCAGCTCCGGGGTTTGGCCCTGTTGGCTCTCTGCGGGGCAGAGGGAGAGCCTGGCTGGGTGGTCGCTGCCGCCCGGTCGGGGCCAGGCTCTGGCCGTCCCCACCTCCTGGGCTGGACCCTGCAGCAATGCCCAGGCTGCTGGTGGGTGGGCTCTGGGCTGGTTATGTCTGCGGGGAAGTGCATGGTGGGGATGAGCCCCGCAAGGCTGAGGGGGGTCCCGCAGCACCCGCTCACCCCTGTGCTGCCTGGCAGGAATTACACCCTCAAGTCGATGCCCTTGCCGATGAGCGATGTGGCGCAGGCGTACCGCAGCAACCCTGAGAAAACGGAGGAGGCGGTGCACAAGGTGGGGGGGACACGGGCTGGGGGGCACGGGGCTGGGTGCCACCGACACTGGCTGCTCACGGCCTCTTGCCTGCTACAGCTCCAGTCCTGCCTAACGAGGAACCAGCTGCGGCGCACGCTGCCCACGCAGACCTTCCGGCTGCAGCAGGGCATCCTCACCACCTCTTCCGAACAGGTTTGCCGGCCAAATTGCTGCGTGGGGCTGCCCTCCCCTGCCCCAAACAACCCTGGCTAGCTCCTGTAAGCTCTTGCAAGCAGCACAAACCCCTTTTCACCTTTTCCGAGTGGAGGGCAGAGCAGTCCAGGGAGATGAGTGGGGCCAGGCAGAAAGAATGTCTCCAAGGAACCCTCCTGGTTGCACCCATGTGTTTCATGCACATGCAATGCTGGGATATCTCACTGCTAAGCTACCCCATGCAGCATGTTCCCAGTGCCCTGTGCATGCTCTCAAGCAAATCCCTGCCATGTGGCACCCCTGGTAATTAGGCAGGGATGCTCTGAGGGGCAGTATCCTGCCTGTGTGCCCCCCGCCCCATCAGGCAGGTCTGGCACATCCTTCTCCGGGAAAGTCACAGCAAGGAGGGGAACTGGCAGTGCTGCTCCGGCACCGACACATGACACAGCCTCTCTGCGCTCCAGATGGTGAATGAGATCTGCCTGAGCGTGCAGAAGCATGTCGACATCCTCAGCGCCTGCCCGGGCAGGGAGGCGGAGGCAGACATCCTCTGCGCGGAGGAGGCCATCAGGAATGCCAACCTCTCCATCAGCGTGAGTCCACCGCACCGGGAAACCCTTCAGCTTCCCTGGCTTCAGTTCAGGATCGAAGCAGGTTATCGATTAGTTAATGACATAATAACTGACAGTCAGGGAACACAAGGATCATCAATGCAACAGATGCACATTGCTGAGCACTTGCAGAACGTTAAAGAACAGCTGCAAATTTCTGAATCCGCTTCTTGAACCAGGCCCAAAATGTTCTTAATCCCCTCGCCCCAGAGGCACACCATTGTATGCACATCCTCTGGGAAGTGGGGGTTGCAAGCACACCCCCTCTTCAGCGAGGGCACCCCCTGCCCGTGCACCCCTCCTTGGGAGAGGTGGGTGCTCCAGCTCTGGGCAGATCCTGCAACCCACCAATACCCACACTGGTGAGAAACACCCCCTACATCCCCCAGGGGTCCCTCCCTGGGGCACCCACATCCCACCCTGGCTGGGTTCATCCCAGCGATGAGGATGCTCCACCAGCCCGTGACGAAGGCCAGTGTGCTGGATGGGCAGCTCCCTGCGCTGTCAGCCCTGCTTTGATCCTGGTCTCACTTCCCTCTCCCCATCACACCTCTTCCTCCTCCTCCTCTACTTCTTTTCAAACCACCTCCTCTTCCTTTTTCCCAGCTCTCTTGGCAGCCCCCTGGGTACTTAATCTGGTGGATATAGGATTTAATAGGACAGTGCTGATGGTGGAAAGGTGGTGAAGGAGTGGGAAAGGATCTTCCCTGATGTGGGCAGCAGCAGGGGAAGGAGGGTCAGTGGATGGTGGGGAGCAGCTGAGGGTCTGGTTGGGGGGACACAGGGACCACAAGGGGCGAGGATACCCAACCCTGGCCCGGCAAAGGCAGGAGGTCACTGAGTCTCCCCAGCTGATGCAGGCAATGCTCTTGCAGCCAAAACCAGGACACTCTTCCATGGGGCAGCCATGGATGCAGGCTGCGCATTGAAGGATGGAAGGCAAGCATGAGGCACCATGGAATGACCCACACCTTCTCTCTTCCCATGGCAGATCCTGCCCCTCTTATACGAAGCAGGAAACACCCCATACCAGAATGGCAAGCTGCAGCACAAGCTGGAGTGTCTCACAGAGGAAGCATTGCAGACCTGCAGCCGGGAAATCCAGGTGGGCACCCAGGGGGATCTGCCAGGGGGGAGTGGGGAGCTGTCAGCAGCATGGGATGCTCAGTAGCCTCAGCCCAAGGATAAGGGACATGGTGTCTCCTGGAAACCATATGAATCCTGATAGAAAAGACATGCAAAACTCCCCTCTCCCCCCCAAACTTCAGGCGATCATGCAGGCAGTGCTGGACACGGCGCACAGCCTGTGCCCAGCTGTGGTGCAGAAGAGCGGGGTGAGGGACCAGCTGGTCAATGCCATGTCTGAGCGGATCCACCTCCAGGACCACCTCAACCTCAGCACTGTCCTGGACCAGATGGTCACTGATGTCTTCAGCAAGCTGAAGTGGGTGACGTGCCATTTTTCCTCCCTGCTCCACAGCTGGCTCTCGCCCATGGGGCCAGAGGAGGATTTGGGGGGGCTCCCTACCAACTACTCCCCTCCCCACATGGTGGTGGCGGTGGTGTTGTAGATCCTGTTGCAGTGTTTTCTCAGCTGTGGCTTTGCTTCCCACTCGGATCCAGTTTGGATGTGTCCCTAGGGAGCTGGGATGTCCTGTGGGGTGATGTTCCTGCAGGCATGCTCCTGTGGCTGGCAGAAGGGAGCCCCAACCATCAATGGGGGAATGTGCTCAGCATCCTCCATCCCAGCCAGCACCTGCTCCCGTTCCCGCGCCGGCAGCATGCCCCCAGTGAGCCGGAGCCCAGGGCATGTCCTGGGCGCCCCTCTGGGTGCCACAGCTGAGCATCCATCTCCCCAGCAAGGGTCTCCCTGGGGGGGCTGGCCCCGTGGCTTGCAGGGGCTGTGGGTGCTGGCCCTGATGCCCATCTCTCCACTCCCAGCGAAATCAAGTTGTCCGTCACAGCTGCCATGGCTGACTGCATTGTGGATGTCGTGCTGGGAGACCTAACCATTGCCCAGTGCAAACTGGTGAGTGCTGGGGGCTGCCAGCACCTGCAGAACATGGATGTGGGATGGGGATGTGGGGCTGGGGTGCAGATGGGGGTCTGGGTACCTCAGCATTGCCCAGGCACCAGCAAACGCGATGACTACAGATTAGCTATCTGGGAAGCAGGACAATTCCACCCAGGCTGGTTTTCCTCTCAGGTAATCCTCTCCTGGTGCAGTCACAGCAGCATTAACAATCCTGAGTGAAGGCCGGGAGCGCAGCGTGGTGGAGGGTGCCGGGGTGAAGCCGGGCACCGGCTGCTCGTGCACCGGGGCGGCACAGGGCAGCTGTGCTGGGGCCAGTCACCAGCTAATCAGCCCTAAATCCGCTCGCAAATCCCAGCCACGGGCAGGGAGCGGAGCAGCACAGAGCATGCAGGGCAGCCGGGCGCACTTCAGTCCCTGGGATAATTTAAGCATTTCCTAATGGTTTTAGGTGGAGAGCCTCCCCAAGCAGGGGCTTGACCTCCCGGCGCTGCTGCCGGAGCTGGCTGAGGATGATGCCGCTGCACCAGCGAGGGGCAGGAATCCTCCGGACCTCGCCGCGGAGGAGGTAGGGTCTGACCCCACTGCCGCTGCGTGATGCCCACGCTATAACCACCTTTCACCCGCCTTACCGGATGATGCCAGGCTTAATGCTTCAGCCTCTCCGGGTGCACGCACCCTCAGCACCCACCCAGCGCAGCACTAAGGCAATTAGTGCTGGGAAATGGGACCGCTAGGCTGCCTGGCCATGCTGCCTGCCCTGCCAGCACCGACAGCGTGTCCTTGTGGTGGCCTGGGCTGGTCCCAGCCACACACAGCCCCTTCCATTGGCTGTGGCTTCAGGACCTGGGATCGAGCACAGTGTGAGGTCCTGGCTGGGGAAGCATCCGATCTGGCATCGTGGGTGGTTTCGGTGCCAGACCAAGATGAGGGGGTGCAGCTCTGGGGGTGATGGAGGCATTGCACCCATCACCAGGCAAAGCCTGGCTGACACTGGCAGGATGCTGCTCACCACAGCCAGCTTGTCAATGCCAAAGCCACCGCCGTCCCTCTCTCCCTGCAGTACAAGATGGCCCTGCGGAGGAAAAATAAGAATTTCAGGAGCATTCGGCCCACGCCAACTGTGAGAAGTAAGGTCACCACACGGCTTTCCCTTTGCTGTGGCTCAGTGTGTGCCGTGCCACCTCCACCAGGGCATGGCAGAGGGTCTCGCAGCAGCCTGATGGGCAGAGCTCTCTGCGATGACGTTACAGGCTGCAGGCAGCACCTGGCAAGGATCTGGCCCCTTTGGAGAGCCTCTCCTGGTGCTGTGGTGTGGGTCCACAGGCAAAGCTTGCTGTGAGCTTGCTCTTGTGCTGTTTTTGGGGGTGCAGCTGGCTCAGTGCCCATGGGCAGGGGGGTAGATGCCCTGAGCTCCCTCTCCACATAGCCAGGCAGGGGTGGGAGGTTTATCTGTGACTGCAGATGCTGCAGCATCTCCTCCTGCCATCCCAGGGACCACCCTGGGTATGGGCATCACTGACCCGCCCAGCACCCCTGGGAGCCCGGCACAGAGGGGAAGGAGACATTGCCCAGGGCTGTTCCTACTGCTGATGTTGCCCCACAGAGCCTTGTGTGCCCAGGGAGGGGGCAGGATCCAGAGGGGGCAAAGGCAATGAGCAGCTGATGGGTGACTTCTGCTTTTTGGGGCTTTGGCTGTGATGCATACTTGGCTTTGGCTGAAGGAGAGCTTGCACTACACATGAGTGCCTGGCACCCAGGTGTCCCCAGGGGACCCCTGGAGTCCCCAAGCCCAGCAGCACCCTGAACTCAGCAGCACCCTGACCCCTGGTGTCCCTGAGCCCAGCAGCACCCTGACCCCTGGTGTCCCCCAGCCCAGCAACACCCTGACCCCTGGTGTCCCCCAGCCCAGCAGCATCCTGATCCCTTGAGTCCCTGAGCCCAGCAGCACCCTGACCCCTGGTGTCCCCCAGCCCAGCAGCACCCTGACCCCATCCAGCTGCCTGCAGAGCAAAATGGGGTGCACTTGTGGGTGCCGCTTGCCGAACCAGCACCGGCAGAGCTTGCGCCAGCCAGTTGCTACTCGCCACAGGTCTGAGAGCTTGCTGTGGGGGTCTGCTCGGTCCCTGCCGGAGCATCCTGCCCCTCCGCCCCCAGCATCCACTCGGGGGACCACAGCACCCCCCCCCCCCCCGCAGCCCCACCCCCGCACCCCCTGTGGGTGCTCCCCGCCGCGCGTGGGCGATGCTGGGGGAGGCTGGGTGCCAAGCGGGGCCCTCTCGCCCCCGGTAGGTGTCTCGGAGCTGGAGCCGGCGGGCCGGGAGGCGAGCGGGCTGCGGGCGCACCGGGCGCCGCCGTCACTCAGCCTCGCCGCGCCGCCGGCACGCCCTGCCCGCACAAAGGATGCGGAGCCTGCGAGCCGCCCGCCGCCCGCCGCGCCCGCGCTCATGGACCTGCCGACCGCCGGCCAGCGGCTGGAGCACTGCACCAAGGCCCGGCCCCGGCCCAACCGCCGCCACCGGCAGCCGCCCCGCAAGCCCAATGTAAGCGAGGGGGGAGTTGGCAAGGAGGAGGGGGGGTGCTGGGGGTTCTTTGGTTGGGTTTTTTTTTCTTTATTTTAAATTTTATTTCCAGTCGGGTGAATTACTGCGGTCGGTATTTGTTACCAGGCAGGAAAATGAGATGCGCGGAGCCGCGGCTGGTTAATTATCCCGCATTCCAGCCGCTGCCGGAGCCGCCTCGGAGGAGGGGGGCAGCCCAAAAGGATGGGCAGGGGGGCTGGGGGGCGAGGGAAATCATCCATCCCCTTTCCTGCTGCCCGCCGGGAGCTGCCGAGCGATGGGAGCCGGCAGGGAGGGAATGAAAATCCCGCAGAGTTTGGGCGCAGAGGGCCGGCGTTCGGCAATGGCTCCGGCTCCTCTCTCCTCCTGCGCCCCACTCGCTACCCTCCCCAACCCCCCCCGGCCCCGAAGCGCCAGCAGCCGCCGTGGCCCCCGTGCTGCTGGTGGGGCTCTGCCCGCTGCGGTGGGGCGAGCTCCGCTTGCCCCCCCACCCCCCAAAGGGCAAGCAACTGGGGATCCCACCTTCGCAGCCCCCTTCCCAAAGGAAAAGTAACTTTTGGGTGCAGGCAGCAGAGAGTCTGTTGCCGTCCCCTGGGCCGGATCCTGCTGGCATCACCTCGTCCCCATGCCACTGTGATGCAGCTGGATCCTTCCACCTGCCAGAGAGCCTCAGCTTGCACGGCTGCAGTGATGCTTGCCCTCGGACCATGGTGGGACCAACCAGCGCTTGCTGTGGGGCCAGAGGAGCGGCAGGAGCTGTTCCCCGCAGGCAGGGTGATGCTGGTGGCTGGCAGGCGCCAGGCAGGCCTGGGGGCCACCACCTTGGCACGTCTGTCCACATGGGATGGGCACGCTCGGCACCCAGGGTTGGCCAAGCTCTGAGCAAGGATAGGCTTTGATGGATGTGATGTGATGGGGAGAGCAGATCTTGGATGGCTGGAACAGGTCCTGAGCGGCATCAATCCAGCCATAAAGCAAAGTCGTTATGGATTGAAATGCCACCAATGGCGAAGCACCTCCCTCTCGTCAATAGGAAGCCACCGATGTGGTGCCACATGCTGGGGTGAGGAAGGTGCTGTGGAGGAAGGCTCAGCCATGGCGTGGACTGCTTTGCCATGGGGATGGAGTGGGTAGCCTTCATGCAGGCTGTGGTGGCACTCCAAGGTTGGACTTGAGGATGAGCACCAGCCTGAAGGATGCAGACACAGGTCCATACATGTCACCTGCTCCGTCACCCACCAGCAGCGTGGGTGTCCCTTCCTTGGCGCTCAAGCGGAGGAAGCATCGCTGCCAAAGGGACACCCCTAGGGAGAGCAGGGTGGGAGACCTGGCCCAGCCCTGCGAGGGCTGCAGCAGGATTTGCCATCGCATGTCATGAAGGAGGGGCAAAGGCACCTTACCTGTGTGTAAGGCATGTGTGCCAGAGTGTGTATGGATGCCATACCCTGGCCACCGTGCTGGGGAGCCACCAGCACCCCACAGGTGGCACCTAGCAGGGTGCAGGGGGCTGACAGCTAAGCTGCCCTGCCTGCACAGCAGGGTGAGGAGCTGGCGGGAGCCTGGGGCAGGCTGTAGCTCCCAATGCCCCAGGGGTGCAGCAGGATTAGAGCTGGGATGCAGCTGATAACACCATGGTCTTGCCCTCATGCTGGATGCACAGTGAGGCAGAGGGTGCCAGCACCCATCCTGCATGGTCACCCGCTTGCTTGTGCACAGGCGTGGGTGACCGTTGTTCATGCATGGGGGTATCTTTGCCCTGTGCCGGGCTGATGGCTGTGCTTGTTCACAGGTGCAGCCCGTGGCCTGTGAGAACAGTGAGGACAGGAGCATCACCCGCGTGGATGAGGGGCTGGAGGACTTCTTTGCCAAGAGGCTCATCACAGAGGAACTGCCGTAAGCCCAGGAGGGTACCCAGGGCCCCACACCCACCCAGCACCCTGGCACACACCCATCCCTGGGGTTTCGGCAACCCCCCCTGCCTTTACCTACCCAGCAAATACTGCTAGTCCCAGTGCCAAAGGGATGCTGGGAAAAACATCACACCCAGGGGCATCACCAAGGACAAGGCTGCTGGAAGAGGGCTGGGGTGGCAGCCATGGGGTGCAGGATGCAGCCAGCACTCCACTCCCACAAGCCTGAGAAGGGGCCATGGGGTCTCTCCCATAATGGGGAGGCAATGGGGCAGTACCCATGGGGTGTCCCATGCTAGGAACGGGTGCCCTTGCCAGGACACTGTCACGTCAGGTGGGGTGTCTGGGGTCTGGGGTCCATCCCTTCACAGTGGGCAAGGTGGGAAAAAAATGATCCCTAGCCCCTCAGCAGCACGGAGCTCACCTTTCCCAATGCTGCTTCTCTCCCCAGCCCCACTGCTCCGGAGACCTGCCCGGGATCAGCCCCTCTGGCCACCTCTGGCTCCCACACCCTCAAGAAGAAAATCGGGAATTTTTTTGCCTTCAAGAAACCCAAATCCAGTCGGGGCTCAAGGTGTGAGAAGGAGCCCGAGGGTGGACCTGCTGTCCCCAGGAGCAGGCGCTCGATGCTCAGTGACATTTTAAGAGCCCCTAGCAAGGCGGGCGAGGCGGGCAAGCCGCTGAGTAAATCAGAGGAGGGAGGACTCGCTGCCAAGCCGCGGGCAGAGCCTGAGCACTGCCAGACCCCCGACTCTGCCCGCAGGATCCGGCCCAAGTACTCACGGGAGGGCAAATCCCAGTCACTCATATTGCTGTCCGGGGAGGATGAGGATGCGCTGGGCATCAGGCATGACAAAGTAAGTGCTGTCACCACCACCAAGCCACCACTGCTGACCCTGCTCTTCAGCTCACCCCGTGGGAGCTGCTCCCTCCCAAGGGCACAGTCAGCTGGGTACTGCTGGGGCGGGGGCGACACACGGACAACGACCAGAGTGATAGCTGGGGACATCCCCACTGGGTTGTGGCCATGCTTCCACCTCCTGGGGGCATGGCTGGGGTTGGGGGCATGGGTACCCCGCAGATGGGTGCTGTGCCCCTGGCAGTGCTGTGTCTGTCCTGCAGAAGAGGCACCTGGAGAAGAGCGAGGGGGAGCTGCCCGGCTCCTTCGAGCAGTGTGTGCAGGTCATGCTCCACCGCATCGGCGTCACCAAGGGCCCGGCCGCTGAGGGCAAGAAGCAGCAGGTGGGGGAGCAGCTCCACTTTTGGGACAGATCCTGCACGCAAAGGGTGGGTGGAGGTGGCGGTCCATGGGATGGCGGTCCCCCAGCCAGGACTGGCAGCACACAGCTCTGTGCCACCACTGCCCGTGGCCTCTGTCCTGTCACCCAGCCCTCTGCCAGGGGGACCCATATGTGGGCTTCTATGCACTGCATCGTGTCTGTCTGTCCTTCCCTGGCATGCACCCATCCCCTGCAGCCACCCCGGAGCCTGGCAGCACCCTGCCCTCTGCCACCTATCACCCCTGAGGGCACTGCCACCCTGACCCCCTGCCTGAGCAGGTTTCTTTCCCCTTGCAGAGCAAAGACAGCGAGATCAAGAAAGCTGGCTCAGATGGTGAGGGGCTGCATCCCTCCCGATGCCCACCCAGCTGGGCACCCACGGGTGGGCACAGCCGGGCTCCCAGCAGCGGATCCCACCACGTACCCCCTGGCTGGGTGCTGGTGGCACGGGACAGACCCCAGCTCACTGATGCTGGCCCGTGGCTTGTGCTTACAGGGGATATTGTGGACAGCTCTGCAGACTCTCCCCACTCCCTGAAGGCCCGCACACACTCCGTATCCACAGGTGGGTCACCCATGGGTGCTCGGGGGTCACACAGGCCCCCCGGGCAGAGGGCTCTGTCCCCTCTGCTAGTACCAAGCAGTGCTACGTGGGGACTGGAGCCAAGAGGGACTGGTGGGCACGGGCACCCAGGCAGGATGCCCAATCCTGGTGATGGCAGATGGAATCCCAGCCCCTTGCCTGGTCCCTGGGGGGCTGTAGGCTGGTTCCCAGTGCCAGTAGCCATCCCCTGGGACCATCCCCACCGGGCACCCACAGCTCTGTCCTTCCTTCCCTATAGATGCACCCTTCCGCAGCCCAGCCACCGCGATGGAGCCCGGTGGCGGCACGGCTGAGCACCGGCCAGCCTGGAAAGCCCTGGGCTGGCAGCTGCCCACCGAGCCGCTGGGCACCAGCTCCGACCAGCCCCGCTGCCCCCTCCTCCTGGCCGAGCCCGGCGGGCTGCCGGAGCCAGGGGGGCGGCAGGGCTGGAGCAGCAGCCTGCCGCGGCCAGGGAGAAGCACAGCGGCAGTGCTGCCACGAAGGGTCAGCCATGGTGGGGAGGTGGGTGCCGGCAGCCCCCTGGCCACTCCGCCTGATACCGAAGGTAGGGATGCACGAGCTGCCACGGGGATCCCCCATCCCACTACTGGGCCCGTTTCTGGAGCCCCCTGGGAAGGGAGAGCAGGGGGGAGACCCAAGCACCCAGCACTGAGTGCTGGGGGGGGCTGCCAGGAGGCCGGGGTGCTGCAGGCCCCCCACCCCGACGGCACAACCGCCCCTCCCCCGTTGCTTTTCCAGACAACCGGCTGATGCCACGGCTGGTGGCACCACGAGGGACCAGCCGCAGAGCTGTGTCTGTCCACGAGGAGCAGCTCAGGGAGCCCGAGTGCCTGGCGGCGCTGGGAAGTAAGTGGGAGCTGGAGTGGGACCCCACACCCCCCGGCGGAGGAGGCAGGTGGTGGCACAGTGCGATCCCGCATACCTGGTGGTGCTGCTTGTCCCAGCTGGCGGGCAGCCACCCACAGTGCTGGGGTGAGAGATGGTGGCATTGCTGCTCTGGGAAGGTCTCAAGGGGGACCTGGCATGGGGATCAGCTCCAGTAGCAGCCAGGCTTGGCAGGCAGAAAGGGAGACGGGAGCCAGATGGCTGTGCCCCACCGTGATGCGGGGCTGGGCTGTGTTCCCCACAGTGGGCACCATCCCCCTGCGCCTGCGCCGGTCGCCTGTGCTCAGGCGGAGGACCAAGCACAACTCCCTCCCCGAGCCAGAGGGTGAGCCCGAACTGTCTGCCGATGCTGCAGGTGAGACACCATGCTCCCCTCCACGGTAAAGGGGGGGGCATGGAGGGTCCCCCCCCCCTACGCTCACGCCAGCACCCGTGACCTCTCCAGGTGCCACACTGCAGGACTGGCCCTGTGCCAGGCTGGAGGAGCCGGAGGCTGGATCAGAGACCGATGGCGAGCGGCTGCAAGCCCTGGCACAAACTGTTGCAAATGCACAAGGCTCAGCAGCCGTAGACCAAAGACACCCGGTGCCAGGCTGGGGGGAGCCAGCCCTGGGGCAGTGACACCCCTGCATGCTGCTGCACTGCTCCCAATAAATCCCTGCAAGCAAGCGCACAGTGCCGGAGTGGTTGGCAGCTGGGGTGCAGAGAGCAGACGGGGCACAGGTCTGCTCCGTACCAGGCTGGCGTGGATGCAGCCGCAGGGCTGGCTAACGACAGCATCACCCACCGTATGGCCAGGCCACCAGCATCACCCAGGAGGGCAGGGATGCCCAGGGACTGTGCCAGAGCCCTCAGGATGTGCCAAGTGGCATCACCTTCCCTGGATGGCATCTGCCACTGCAGGCTGTGGAGCGGGGAAGCTGGTGATTTTAGGCAGCAGCTGGGCAGGCAGCAGCAGTGCTGGCAGCCAGCCATTTTTAGGAAGTGTTACCAGGGCCCATTCACCACTCCAGCTCCTCACCCCACGGGGTACCGCTCTCTCCAGCCTCCCCTCCAAGTTGCAAGTTTCCATCAGCGGGACCACGAGCCATGGCATTCCAGCACGCAGCTCCCCAGCCGAGCTCCAGCCACGCCTGCCTCGCCATCCCCGCAGCCTCCCCGCCAGCACCAGTGTTACCCCAACACCCAAGCAGCTTTCTCCTGCATTGACCTCCGCTCCGGACCAAATGCATTCCTTACATGGATGTTTACAACAAAGCAGCAAGATGCTTCTTTTTACTTTTATTTTCTTCTTCTTTTTTTTTTTTTTTTTTAATACAAGAGCTATGTATTTAAAAAATATACAATTTTTATTTTTAACTTCTACAGCATAACCCCGTTGAACATTTTTTGCAATGAGCAGTGCAGGACCCTACCTAAACCAATCAATAAAATGTCCAAACTCCTGCACTGCCTTTGGAGCAGGGATCAGGCTGTGGGGCCTCTGCCACCCCTGCTACGGTGGCACCTCTTGTTCCCACTTGCTGGGCCTGGGTGGGTGCAAAGGATGGAGAGAGAGAGGTGGGAAAGGGATGCTGGCTCATGCCCAGGCATCCCTGAATTAATGCTCTTTTTCCCTCTCAGTGCTGAGGGTGCTGGCCTTCAACAGATCATGTCCCCAGCATTCCTGGAACAGGGTCTTTTGTGGCCAGGCCAGCACACTCAGTGGTCCCCTTGGGGACAGGGGTCCTGGTTTTCCCCCTATCCCTCCCCCAGCTGCTCTTCCCAGACAGTCCTAAATTGTTTTGGCTGAACCAGAAAAGAAATGAAGAATGAGCTGGGCTCAGGAGTCCATCTCCCCCGTGAGTATCCAGCACGCCCACTTCAGCATCGCCTTTGAGATCCTGCAAAACCAGACCGGGGGAGCCAGGGTGAGAAGGGACCCAGCTGGGGACACGAGCAGGGCAGCCCAGTGGTGAAGGGTAAGGCAGAGTTTGGGGACCTGCTGCAGGGGTGCAAACAACATCACCCACATCCCACGGGAACAGCCATGGGGGGAAACAAGGGACTGCCATACGCCACTGGCACTGACCTGACAGATCTTATCTGCTTGCAGAGCTCGGGGCTTGGTGTGTTGTACTTGTACTCGACGGGCTTCTCATTCACGTACTGCAGAAGCAAAGGGGAGGCTGAGGCTGGTCTGCCCCAGTCACAAAACCCAGAGCACAGCCCCACCAATGCCAGCCTGAGACCCTGATACACCTAGGAAAACTCTGGAGTCCCTCCCTCAATCGCTTCCTGCTCTTCCAATCTTATTTTATCCAGAGAGCTGGAAGATGCTCCAGCAAGCGTCAGTTCTCACCCAGCTCAGGCTCAAGTACATCTTCACCCTGTGCCCCAGATCCTCCTTTGGGAGCGCTGGGGCCAGCATCTATGTTGACACCTGCTTTCAACTCCCCATCCCCACCAGCCAGGCGAGGAAAGACCCTGGGGGGTGGACACCAGCAGTGGGGGGACACAGAGAACCTCCCCAAGGGCCCCCCCCTCCAGGGGACCCCACCAGCTGCTTCATCTTTACCGGCTGCAGAGCTCTGTGCTGCTCTGGCTTGGACCTGGAGCCGCTCACTGGGCATGCTTGCTCTTCCTCCTCCTCAGATGGCTCCTTTCCATGCAGCAACTCAGTCTCCTCTCTTCTCTTCTTCGCACCCTGTGTGCTCTCAGGCTCCATCTGCCTGCCTGTGTCTCTCCCCCTGTCCCATGGGGCACCTCGAGGATGCTTCTGCCCACTGAGGCCATCTCCCATCAGCAGCTTCCTCTTGGAACATGCAGCACCTCCTCTCGGGGTCCTGGCATGAGCCGGACCACATTTCAATGTATCTGGAGGGAAAGCTGTGCCACTGGAGTCTGTGTGCTCCCTGCAAGGCATCTCTTTGGGCAAGGACTGCAAACGGCTGCTGGGCAAGACAGGAATAGCTGGAGAAAGAGATGGCAGGGTCGCCTGAGAGCCCCCCGATACCTGCAGGCCCCCAGCAGTGCAGGGGGCATCACAGGCTGCCTCCGAAGCTGACACCGGATAGGTGGTGCTGGTCTCCACCAGACTGGTATCACCATAGGAGCAGAGCAGGGAGGGAGAAGAGGTCTCCACCAGCTGTCCCTGTTCCAGCAAGTTGGGGGTGTTGCTGCTAACAGCCATATCTTGCTGGGTTTTCAGTGAAAGGCTGTGTTGAAAGCTCTCTGCCAAGAGAAAATGCATGGTCAGCTGGGGCAGGCGGCTGGTGGTGGGACCTGTCCCAGCATATCAGGTTGGGCAGGAGTGTTGGAGCTGGAATGATGCAGGCACAGGGCAGGGGGAGCACCACAGCACCACGCTTTGGCCAAGGGAAAGCATGCCAGCACCCAGGATAAGCTATGTGGTCACTCACTGAGGGGAGTTGTCTCCTGTCAGCCAGGCAGGCTGAATGCTCTGGGGCATGGAGACTCACCATCTGAAGACTCCAGGACCAGAGATACTGGGGCGAGCCTGTTCCAGGGGTTGTCCAGGGATACCTCTGAGGTCTCCGACAAGGCTATAGACCCGGTGGCTGCAACGATGAAGTTGTGGGGGATGATTTTTGCAAAGAAAGTGGCTGCCCACTCCCAAGCCTGCAGTGGCTACAAGGAGCGGTGCACGAGGTCTGGGACAGAGACAGCACTCGAGGGGAGCTCCGAGAGCCCTTTCCAGCCACACCCAGGGTGTTCTCCAGCCAGGCTCCTTCCAAGACCTCAGCCAGCCCCTGTAGCACACAGTGGAAAGGCAGATGCTGCCCAGAGAGCAGGAGGGTGGGAGGAAGACCTTCTCCTACACCCTGCACTGTCCAGGACAGCAGCTCCCTTTGGCTTCTTCTCTACACGGAGCTCTAGGAAATGCTTCTGCAGCAAAGCTTGGTGACACAAGCCTGTGCTGAACCACAGCCAAACAAGAGCCTGCATTCAGGCAGGAGACTCGGGCTCCATGATGGCATCAAAGGGAAAAAATGACTTATTGTGCTCCCAGCACAATGAACCAAAGCTACTCAGCTTCAGGGAGGCTGCAGGACGATTCTCTACCCATTCAAGGGACAGCTGGGAATCCTGGTCTCCTAAAGACCTTGGTCAAGCTAGCACCTCCTCCACTCAGTCCAAGGAGATGGGCTGCACTAACTGCAGAGGAAACTACTAAGAGGCTGGATGGAATCTGGAGGCCCCACTACTCACAGCTGACTTGGGATATGACGCTCGCATCACTTGGCACCATCCTGCTGTCACCACTCTTCCCAGGAGTTGCTTTGATTGTGTCTGCAATGAAAGGGGCGCTGCTGGTTGCATCCCAGCACTCTGCAGAGCTGGAGCAAAGGAAGCAGCATCCCCACCCCAGGGGACCCCTTATTTCACACGCTTGAACATGGAACTGCCCGCCTAGAGTCTACTCTGCAGATGAAGCCACTGCACTGACCTGCCTTGGAAGCATCACAAGCAACCATGTCCTCCTCAGAAGTGATCAACAGGGTGTTGGCCGGGACTATGAAGACATCCTCACCCCACTGAAATGAGACACGTTGTGTGGTTTTTGCTGGGCAGTCTCCACTGCAGCTGAACACCACCTCTCTCCACAGCGAACCCCCAGCTCTGCCCACCACCCTTCCTCTTCCTCCTCCCACCCCTCCAGGGCACCATGAGCTGTCAGTCCTGTCTCACATAGTCACAACAGCCAGACTGACCTTTTTCTTGCACTGTGCTTCCCACTTAGTGGTGGAAACCTCATCCTTCACTGCTGCTGGCGGCTTATTGGGCATCCACAAATCCAAGCATTCCTCAGCATTTTTCTTCAAAACCTCCAGCTGGTTCTGTCCTATGGCATCGATTAGCTGAGAGACAGATGCCTCTGGAGCAAGAACACATGAATGTCAGTGGAGAAGACACTTCAATTCAGGCAAGCCTCACTTGCAAATGTTTTTACTCTTGATGCCTGACTGTCCTGTGCACTGAACGCTGAAACCTGTGGAAACACACAAAATTCTACATTTTCTTTCCTTCTAGGAACTATTTTTCCTTTCTCCACACAGGTCCTGGAGCAGCAGCATGAGCACAGGTGTGCAACGGTCCATGCTGCTGTAGCTGTCAGCACCACCTCATCCTGCTTTGGGCTTAGCAACATTGCCTTGTGAGACCTGGTCAGGTTTGCACTACCTCTGCCTAACTTGGATCAAGCTGAGGAGAGCCATGAGCCCCAGCAGGCAGCGAGAACATCACATGCCCCCCGTAACCCTTTACCTGAGCTGGCAGCGTTCTCCAGAGCGAGACTCCTCCTGCAATGACCAGGAAGACAAAGCCAGGTAAGGGCTAGGGCACACGCGGGCCAGCAGCCCTTTGCAGCTCTTGGCTGCAGACTGAGCACCCTGGCTTGGGAGAAGCAGCTTGTACGCTCTCTCATGGCGTCTGGAAATATTCCCCAACAACAGCCAGCCCTGTACTTACATCCAGAGTTCCTTTATCTTCTGCAGCACAGAAGGCTCCTCGTTCCTGCAGCAAAAGAGAAGCCAGTTACCGACTGTCTCTGAATCCCCACCTTCCTTCACAGCTTGCAATTGAGGCAGTTCCTCTTTCAAAGAGCAAACAGTCCCCACCACAACCAGGTCACACCAGGACTCCCAGGGTTAGCGCTGCTCCAGGAAGATGAGGGAGCACCCTTAAAAGCAGAGACCCCACCCACCCCATGGACTGTACCCGTTAGATGCCTCCATCCTCTGCCTCTCCATAGGCAGCACGATGAACTGCTGGGCTGTGAGGTAAAACTCGCAGTCCTCCTGTGGGGAAAATGGAGCCATAAGGCACTTCTGTAGTCCCACCTCCCTCAGGGTCAGCAAACACCCATCTGAGATCTGCCACCAACCCTCCAACCAAAGCGAGGACCTCATCACAAAGGGCAACCCCCTTCAACTGGGGTTTTGTACCCTTCTACATCAGCCGATGGCTCTTCATGAGCCACACACCAGGCTGGGCCAGCCTGAGGCCACAGAGACACTCCTGACCCCCTGCAAGGAGACAGCAGGCAGCTCTGCCACCAGTGATCCACACAGGTCTTCTGCCGCTGCACAACAGCAGAAGGTCACAGCCACGTGGCCCTGGGGGAGATGCCCCACATCCCCAGGGAGGACTCATGCCATGCCCTGCCCCAGTGCCCAGGCCACCTGCCACAGACCGTCCCAGAAGCTGCAGATGAAGACAGAAGAAAAGCCACCCATCATCTGCCTCCAGCTCCTGGGAGCAGCTCAAAGCAGGTACGCATGCAGGAAGCACAGCAAGATCAAGGAACAAGTTGCTTCCACTCATCAGAGCACTTACCAGTCTGGCCTCCTCTCGGAAACACACTGTGTACTTCTGTAAGACAATAATCCTGCAAATAAGGCTGGAAAGCCTGACATGCACTTGGGTGCTAGAAAAAGAACAGAGCAGGAACATCTTGGAGAGATGAAGAACGGAGCTGGACCACCCAGACACACAGTGGGGTTCCCCACAACAGCCACACCAACCACGGTGGGGCATGCTGGAACATGTTTCAGCATGAGCATCAGGGACCAAGGGCTCCCAGTTCCTGCAACTTATTCCTGCTGCTTATCCCTTGGCTCTGCTAGCAGCACCCCACCAGTCTAGGGGTGTCCAGATGGGGAAACTGAGGAAACTGAGGAAAGCACTGACGGAACAGCCCAGGTTAAATGCTCTGGCTCCTTTCACAAAACTCACGGGCTCTTTAGTCCTTTCTAATCATGTCTAGATGGCATCACAGCTTCTGCCATGGACCCCTGCCCATCCTAGCCAGCTGAAACTGGAACTCCGGTGTTCCAGCTTTCTTTTCTTAGCAGCTCTTTCATGCAAACTTCCCACCCTGTGGTTGCTTTAGCTTAACACAACCTGAAACGAGACCAGGCAGAAGCCCCACTAGCAGCTGTGGAGAACTGCCGTCCCAGCCACAGCCGAGTCATGGTGCAACCCACTTTTCGTCCGCCTGCAGAGCTTTGGATGTAATGACCACACGGATGTAGTAGGACCCATCTGAGACCTGGAGGACAGCATCCTGGAGGACCCCAGGTTGGCCTGGAGCAGTTGAGTCTCTCAAGACCTATCAAGAGATTGGGGAGGGGGAAAAAAAGAAATCTCACTTACAGACTTTCCCGTGAACAAGGACAGGACACCACGCCTGGCTGAGAGCCTGGACTCTTCGGAGAGAAGGTCACCAGTCACTGTGAAGCCAGGTGGTGACGCTTACCCCAAGGCCAAGGGATCCAGCACATGCCCAGGCCTCCCGACTGAACTGAGCAAGCTCCACACTGAGACAGAGGAGGGACATGCCACATTGTGCAAGAGAGCAATTTGAGGCAAGGTGGGAGAGAAGCCACAACCAAGCATTTTTTCACCCAAAGCAGCAGCAGGAATCCAGGCAAAAGGGGTCTGGGCAGGCCTGGGACATGTGCTCCTCTGCAAAACAGAGGGAGACAGTAACCAGCAGGACTGCTACAGCCATTCCCTTCTTTTGAATAAAGTTCCTGGTGTAGCAGCCCTGACTCTGTATTAAGCCAGGTCCATGCTGGGTCAAAACCACCCCTGAGGAAAGCAATAAACTCCTCCTCCAAGACTCAGTGAGTCTACCCTGTGAGCTGGGAGCTGTGGATCAATCCTGGCCTGCCCAACCCCTACAGCCCTGAGCTTCTCCTGATACACACCTATGATTTGGTCACATACATCACGTACATCGTTCACCTGACTGGTGACGTTGGGACACAACGCATGAAGAGGGGACGTGAAAAGGCATGTCCCGTCATGCATGAACGCCATCTCCATTTGACAAGAGGTGTGCATATGTCCTTCAATAGGTGCCCACCATGCTAAAAAGACCAGTTGTTTTCAGCTGGGACCTTCTGACAAGAACAGCCTGCCAATCCCACCGCATAAAGCTCCTGTACAAGCCAACAAGGCTTGCTGCCGGGTTTAAGGATGCCCCTGACACTAGGATCCTGCTCCTGTAGGTACCTGTTGTGGTTTAACCCCAGCTGGCAACCAAGCACCACACTCATTTCCCCTACAGTGGGATGGGGAGGAGAATCGGAAGAGCAAACGTGAGAAAACTTGCGGGTTGAGATTAAGCCAGTTTAACAGGTAAAGCAAAAGCCGCACACGCGGGCAAAGCAGAACAAGGGCTTCATTCACTGCTGTCCATCGGCAGGTGCTCAGCCATCGCCAGGGCAGCCGGGCTCCATCACGCATAATGGGGACTTGGGAAGACAAACGCCATAACGCTGAATGCTGAATGTCCCCCCTCCCTCTTCTTCCCCCAGCTTATATACTTGGCATAACATCATATGGTATGGAACAGCCCTTTGGCCAGTTTGGGCCAGCTGTCCCAGCCATGTCCCCTCCCCATTTCCCATGGCCCCCCAGCCCTCTGGCTGGCAGGGCCGGAGAACCTGCAAAGTCCTTGACTTGGTATAAACATCATCCAGCAACAAGCAAAACCACCAGCGTGCTATCAATGCTGCTCTCACGCCAAATCCAAAACGGCACTGCACCAGCTCCTGAGAAGAAAATCAACTCTGTCCCAGTCGAAACTAGGACAGCACCACAGCTCAGCCACCAGCAGTCCTCACTGGATGCATCCCCTCGTCCTGGCGGGAGAAGGCCAGCGTGCAACTGGCCAGTCCCACCGCGTGCTCACTCGCTATGGGCAACTCCTGATGCCCAGCACAGGCAGAGTGGCTTGGCCCACGCTGCAAGAGAGCACCAGTACCAGCAGCAGGTAGGGCTGCTCATAGGCCTGGGTAAAAAAACACAATAAAGAAGAGGGTAGGTTTGGAAATTGCAGTTCTGAAACAGATAGAGAAGAAGATGGGCAGAGCTGGAACACAGGGCAAGCTGGAGAAAGGCTCTGCCGCTCAAGGTACACTCCCAACCTTCCATTCATTGCGGAGGCCTCGGGTGGGTGTCGGTTGGAGAGTGGCCACACTGAGGCAACTCTCCCCATTAATCCCTTGAACCCTCGGGGAGATCCATTCATCCACTGCCGGGTCCTCATCAGCCCAGGCACAAGAGATCTCCTGCCTGGGAGAGGGGACTGGGACAAGAAGTAGGGAACCAGTGATTTCACCACCTTCCGTCTTCAGACAGGATGCGGAACAGGACCACAGGGTCTTCTCTCTCTCACTGTCATTTGTTTCTCCCCATCTTGTCTATCTTTCTGTTTAAATCACAACACCCATCTTTCTCCTTCCTGCTCCCATGAGTGAGGAGACATCTGAGCTGCCTCAAACATCTACTTTCCCAAAAGACATTAGGAGATCGCTAACAATAATGTTGTCCATGGCAGGATACTGCTACAAGCCCCCACAGGCTGCGAGAGAACAGTAAACTAGAGCACCAGAGCTGGGTTTCTCCAGCATTCAGGTCTTGACCTGGTCATCACAAGGCAGGGACCGCATGCCCTGCCTGTGTGGGTCCCACGTCTGCTGGGGCACCCAGCTGTCCCACAGCACCTCCATCCAAACCCTCTAAGTCCACAGTAAATGATCACCAGCACTGACTTTGTTTGGCTGTTTTCCTCCTACTTCCTTTCCACTGCCCATCAGACCTCAAAGAGGCACGAGAGGCCCCTGACTAAAGCTCTCTCCTGCCCCACTGGACAGATCAAACGTCAAAGACATCACCAGCATTGCACCAAAAGCTCTCCAGCCATGATGCAGGGGCCATGCCCTCAATCACCACACAAGAGGTTCTCCCAGAAGAGCCAGCAGCCAGGGGAGAACGAGCTCGTGGTTCCACCAAGGTTCACCACCAGATAAGACAAGGCTCCAGACACCTCAGCAGGTCCTGCTTCTGCCTCATGCTACCCACTGTCAGGACCACCTGTCAAATGACATGGTACAAGGAAGGATGGGATGCAAAGAGGAGGAAGAGGAAGCCAAGGCAGCCTGCAAGCGTGAGGCTAGGAGGGAAGAGGATCTCGGAGACTTACAGACTCTTTGGATAAGAGCAGGGCAAACCTACCAGGGGTGCAAACATCAGCCAAAGCTGCCAAAAATGAGCAAATCAAAACTCCTCCACCTCAAGAAAAAAAAATAATCAGGGGCTTTGAGGAGGAACAGTTGCTCATCCATAGCCACCAAATTGGGAACTGCTGAACACTTCCAGGAATTTGGATTTCAAACAGTGTCGGAGACCTTTAGAACAGTCCCTCTCGCTACCTACCCGCAAGACCTGCCCGGCCACGAGACACTCATGGGTATCCACCTGCTGGGAATTCAACAAGAGGTTGACAATCCAAGGCTGCAGGATGTAGATTTTAGGAGCAGATATATACTTGGACTCATACACAAACCTGCGGGCGAAGAGAGGAGGCACCAAATCATACATGTGGGACACAGCAAAGTTCCATCATCCCGGGAAGAGTTTTGCACCCCAGACAGAGCCACAGTCCCGGGAGACGGCTCAAATCCAGCCCAAGTCCACCCATTTCTCCCCCAGGCCACCCATCCCCAGGGAGCCGTGCCAAGGTAGATGTGCTGGGGGAGGTTCAGCACCCTGCTTGTGCCACCAAGGGGGGGTGGGGGGGGTGGGGGGCACCCGCAGTGTCTTGAGCCGCGTGCAGGCTGGGACGGGCCTTTTGCAAGTCTCCCACCCAGCTCAAAACGTGATTTTTCCATCTCTTACTATATTATTTTCCCGCGCCCAGGCCTTAACCACCCACCACTGCCTTCACTGTAAAAGGGGGAAGGGGTCTCTGTGCTGGGTAAGGGACGGGCGGGGGGGACACGGGCAGGGCACGGGCGGGGCCCGTCGGCTCACCCTGACACCAGCAGCTCCTGTCGCTGAACCAGCTGTGACCCCGCGGCAGCCCCCGCAGGACCGGCAGCCGCTCCCGCCATTGCTCCGGGCAGCGCCCGAGGAGGGGCCGCGACCCCGGAACAGGAAACGGGAGCCGCGCGGGAGGGGCGGGGCGGGGCGGGGCGGGGCGGAAGGGCCGGGCACAGGCACCGGCAGCGTCTCCACTGGTGCCGGCCCCGGCACATCTTGGCCCAGCTCCGTTCCCGCCCCCAGCCCCGTTCCCACCGCCACTCCCAGCTCCGCCCCCACCCCCAGCAGGCTCCCCGCCGCCCCCCGCGCGTTCCCTGGGCACACGCCCGCCCGCCCCGTTGTTGGGCCGCCTGCCCGTCCCCGCTGCCCGGCGGCTGGGCGCGATGCCGCCCACCGGAGCGCTGCCTCGGCCTCGCACCGCGCCCTTTCCCGCCGGCTCCGGCCGCTCCCCGCAGCCCCGGGTCTCCCCGACCGGCCGCCCGTGGGAAGCGGCACCCTCCGGCCGCGACCGTGGCCTCCCCTCGGGGCGTTACGGCCGCCCACCCGCTCCAGCCCAGGTGGCAAAGCGGGCAGCGCCCGGCGTCTGCCGAAGGGACCGCACCGCCTGCTCGGGCGCGGGTCAGGGCTGGGACGGGGCCACCGGAGCCACGGCTCACTCCGGCCACTGGCACTCCACCCCCGGGCTGTGGCTGCTCAGGTGGGCTTGAGTGAGCACAGCGAATTGCCACGACAAGATGGATTAGTGCTACACAGAGGAGTAGAGAGCAGGGTGTGTTTTAAAAGCAAAAAAGATAATTTATTGGGACCTTTGCATCAGATAGCGCGTGCGTGGAGGATCCCATCTCTTGAACAGGACGGCTGGATGTTTCCCAGTTGCAAAGGTCCTTGCAGCAGCAGCCCCAGATGGAGCAGGTGATGCTCCTCAGGCTGATGCCCACCCAGTCCTGCCTGATCGCTTGCCTGATCTGTGTTATTATCTCAAACTACCTACCAAACATCGCTGAACTATCTTAAATGTATCTTCGTCTATTACAAACTGTCTGTGTACGGTTTGGCAATGCTGCAGCAGGAACCACCTGGGCAGGCCATGGGATGCTCAGATCCTCCCCGCAGAGCGTTCATCGGTGTGTGGAGACACGCGGGTGCTGCTTCTCCATTGCCTTTAGGCATAGCAGGAGCTCCTGGGGGAGCTTCAGGCCTGTCCTGAAGCCCCTGTACCCATCAGTCAGATGTTTTCCTTGGAAGTCAGCTGGGAGTCCGGTGCCTCCCTGCAGCAAGAGCAACCATGGACCACCCTGGGACCGAGTGGCCATTGTGTGCAGTGTGTGTGCCTGGGCACGGCCCCAGTTCCCGGCCACACCACAGTGATACCTGGTGGGGCAACACTGAATGTTATCCATCTCACACCTACAACTTAAATACTGTAGCTGTTGTCAGAGCAGACCCGGAGGAAAGGGTTGCTCCAGGCAGCTCTGGAAGGTTTCCAAGCAGTCCTGGAGGGTTTCTAGGTGTTTCAGCCTGTTGAAGTGGCCAAGGGACACTCGTCTGTTCCAGCTTCATCCTCAACCCTGGCTTTGGCCTTGCACAAATTAAGGCCAACCAACTGTGCTGCGGGGGGTCAGCGAGTCCACCCTTGCCTGCCTGACCTCAGGGGAGGAGAGGGACAGAGCCTGGTGTCTCAAGGGGGAGCTTAGCGGTGGGAGGGCATGTCAGTGCAGGAACGGGGGTAGTTCTGGCCAAAAGCCAAATGGCTCAGGTTTGGTGGAGCAGGGAAGGTACAAAGAACAGCTCCCCAGACGTCCAGGCCAAGGCATTCCCTGTCTGGGCAGGACACTCGGCTCCCTTTGCATCACTCCTCAGCTTCTGGGAAAGGTGGATCACGGGTATGGACCACAGCCAAGCGGCTGAGGTGCAGGCAGAGAATTTGCTAGAGCCACGGGCTGATGCAAGCCATCGTGGGAAAAAGCGAGATAGCTGAGTAGCAAAAGGCACCAGCAGAGTCAAGGTGAGAGCAGCGCAACAGCATGGCAGGGCTTCGAGTCTGCTCCGTTCTGGTGACGGGGGCCAACCGGGGGATCGGCCTGGGGCTCGTCCGGCATTTCCTGGGGATGCAAAACCCACCCAAGTGGGTCTTTGCGACTTGCCGAGACCCCAAGGGGCAGCGAGCGCAGGTGAGGCTGGGCTGGGCGGCAGTGGGCTGTGCTGGGGGGGGCGCTGGGTGCCAGGGCGGCAGGGCAGAGCCGGGAGGGGGTCTGCAAAGGGCTTGGGCTGCAGCTGGGCACCTGCAGCACAGGGCGGCCGGGTTGGGACAGTGGTGGGACCAGCTGTGCATGGGATGTGCAGAGGGGACAGTGGCATGTAGCAAGTGTGGGAGGCATGGAGCCCCATCCGTCGGGAGCAGGACAGCTGGAGCAGGGTGCTGGGTGCAGGGACAGAGCTGGAGTGACACAGGCTTTGTCTGGGAAAGGCTGAGCCTCGGCGCAGCCCCTCCTGCCTCTCCGTACCCACATGGTGCCCTCTCTCTCAGGACTTACAGAATGTGGCCTCCAATCACGCCAACCTGGTCATCATCCCGCTCGGTAGGTGCCCCGAGGTGGGGGTCCCTCGCCCCGGTTCCCCTCTCCACCTGGCACCACAGTCCCGTGCAGTGCCGGCAAGCGCCCTGGTGCTGTGCACACCCTGGGAGCCCAGTGCCATAAGGGAGCCACACTGATAGGTCGCTGCCTTTGGAGACACCTGGTGCTGCTGTCCTGGGGGACACACAGGGGATCCCAGACCACCACGGGGACGTGGGTGCTGACCTCCCCTGCATCGGCTCTGCAGAAGTCACCGACCCCACCAGCATCAAGGCAGCTGCAGCCAGAGTTGGGGAGCACGTGGGGGGCTCGGGGCTGAACCTCCTCATCAACAACGCTGGGATGGTGATAAATAACACACTTGATGACGAGACGCCAGAGAACATGACCCAGATTTACACCACCAACACGGTTGGGCCCCTGCTGCTGGGCCAGGTGAGACCCTCACCTGAGCTGGGCTGTCCCAGGGGGCACGAAGGGTGGGTGGGAGGGGGTCCTGCCTCCGCTCTGGTGCCTGATGGGCTCTCGGTCAGTGAGAGGCTCGTGGAGCAGTGGGCTGGAGCTCAGGAGCTGGAGCCTGGCAGGCTGGGGCAGGGGGAAGAGGAGGGAGGATGCTCCGGTGCTGGGGCCAATGTTGCCCACTGTGGAAGGAGCTGGTCCTCCCCTGTGCCCCTCCACGTGTGCCCCTCTCTCCTCTCTCCTCGCAGGCGTTCCTGCCCTTGCTGAAGAAGGCTGCCCAAGGGAGCCCGGGCTCAGGGCTGAGCTGCAGCAAGGCAGCCATCATCAATATATCCAGCTGTGGGGGCTCCATCACTTCTCCCTCTGGCTGGGATCTGCTTCAGGTTGTGTCATACCGCTGCAGCAAGGTACTGCCACACTGTGCAGGGGCCAGGTTTGGTTCCTCTGCTCTGTACCTGATGTGGGGTCTACACGTGTCCCCTTGCAGCCAGCCGACCCTTCCCACCGACGACCCTGCCCTGTCTCCCCACAGGCTGCTCTGAACATGCTGACCAAGTGCCAGTCCCTGGGGTACCGGGCGCACGGTGTCCTCTGCGCTGCTCTCCACCCTGGCTGGGTGCAAACTGACATGGGGGACTCCGTCGGAAACATGGTAGGAGTTTCACCTCGGCGGGTCCATCGGAGCCCCTGGGACGGTTTTCCCGTGGGAGGGAGCCGCTGCCCTGAGCCCCTGCCTGCCCCGTCCCCTGCCCTGGTCCTGGGTGCCTGTGGCCCCCATCCCCTCGGCTCTCCCGGTGCTCCGAGCGGCTCCTGCCCCTGGCCCCGGCTGCTGCAGGGCAGCCCTTGGCCAGCCCCAGCAGGGGCTGCCTCTCCCCCTCCGCCCCGCAGGCCCCCTTGACGGTGGATGCCAGCGTGCGAGGGATGCTGAAGGTGCTCTCCTCCCTCTCCGAGAAGGACACCGGCACCTTCCTGGACTGGGAAGGGAAGGTCCTGCCCTGGTGAGGTGCCGGCCAGACTCCTGGCAGTGGGGCCCTGGCCGCTGCTCCCGCCTGCCCTGCATCCTCAATAAAGCTCTGCCTGAGACCCCCGGCTATGCTGTGCGCTGCCAGGCCCCTGCCCGAGCACCCCCTCCTCACCGCGGGCTGTGTCGGTGCCCCAGCTGCCCACTTGACCCGCAGCTGTCACTGGTGTCCCCACGAGTCGCAGCCTGTGTGTCCAGTGACACCGTCACCGACCCCCGGAGACGTGCCCGCCGGGAGGCACTGGAGCCAGGACAGAGCCCCTCTCCCTGGAGGAGAAAGGCGGGATGTCCTGATGCACAGGGCTGGCTCTCCCCCTGCCCAGCTGCGGGGCACCCCGGGTGCTCAGCCCGAGGTGCCCGAGGGGCTGGGGGGCACAGGGACCAGCTGCCCTCTCCCCTCAGCTGGGGGATGCTCGGCCGCGGTGGGACAGACGGTCGGACACACTTGGGCAGCGTGCAGGGACCATGCGCTGGGCTCAGCCCAGGCATTTGGGGCTGGGGGTGCAGAGACAGAGCAGAGGCATCAGCTCCCGGTGTTTACAGAGGTGGGGGGTACAGGGGGCCGCAGGGCCGCGCGTGGGCCGGCCAAGGGGAGCGAAGCTGCTTCCCATGCCCTTCCCGCTCCCTGGCAGCCCGGGGCGGCTGGGGGCGAGCAGAGGCCCGTGCCAAGGGGCGAGTGGGGGGCTGAGGCGCGGGCAAGAGGTGCCGCCTGCGCGCCCGTCACCAGGGCAGGCTGCTCCCTGCCCAGTCGAGGAAGGCTCCGGAGGTGTCCTGCGAGAGGCTGGCCAGCACGGCCAGGATGCCCCGCATGCTGCGCTCCACCATCAGGGGTGCCTGCAGGGGAGGACAGGGCCAGTGTCACTGCTGCAGGCTGCGAGCGGCACGGAAAGCAGCCGGCCCTGGGCAGGCAGGAGGGTGCATGGCCCGGGGAGCAGCACCCACGCTGCTTGTGGGGGCATTTTCCCCCCCTGCCACCCCCCTGCTGTCCGTGCTGAGGGTGCCAACGGGGCTGGCTATCCCGTGTGCTTGGCACTTGGCACGTGCTGCCCGCTCCCTGCCTGCTCTGCCCCAGGAGATGGTCCTGGCATCACAGCGTGACACAACATCCCCTGCCCCGAGTGCCCCTGCCCTCTCTGAGAGCTGGGGGCACAGCAGGAGTCCTGCTGACCCTCCCCTGCACAGCCCAGTACCTTCTCCGTCCCCATGTCGGTCTTCACCCAGCCGGGATGGATGGCCGCGCACAAGATGCCCTTGTCTTGGAAGTCTGCAGCCATGCACCTCGTCACCATGTTCTGGGCAGCCTAGAAGAGGCACCACCGTGCCAGCAAGACCTGGGGCATGGGTGGGCAGGAGGGGGGACACTTCCCAGCTAAAAAATGGCTGTGGGGGTGGGAAACGGGACTTTGCCCTGGGGTAAAGCATCAGCACAACCCACCTGAAATGCTCAGTCCTGGGTGCTGCTGTCTTGGTCTCCATGTACTTGGAGAGAAGCAGGCAGGGGGTGGTGGCCTGGGGAAGGCGGGTGCCCCCAGGGGCTCCCCTCCATGGGCACTGTGTGCAGAAGAGCATTCCCAGCACCTCCCCTGGCACCTCAGCTTGCTGGCACGGTATGCATACATGGGGGCACCCGGAGGCACAGCCCGATGGAGCCCAGCTTGCTGGAGATGTTGATGACCGCAGCCCTGCTGCAGCTCAGCCCCTCCTTCCTTGCACCCTTCGCAGCCTTCTTCAGGAGGGGCAGGAATTCCTGATGCAAAGACACTGACACTCTGTTAACACACGACAAGCCCGAGCCTGAGCACTGCCCTGGAGGTCTCTGTTGTGGACCAGGGATGAGCAGCTGGACAAATGTCACAAGGGCAGGGGATGGGGAGGATGCCCCATGGAGGGACCAAGCTCCAGCCTTTCCCTTCCCCAGGGATGGAGTGAGCTGGCACAGCCAGCCTGGGGCGGGCAGGAGCTCCAGCTGGGGAGGAGCGAAGCATGGGAGATGCTGGGGCTGGACTGAGCTGCCTCCCTGCTTCCTTGGCTGGGCAGAGGAGACCTGTGGTCCTGGTCTTGCCCCATCGGTCTGCCTCGTTCAAGAGAGCAAGAACCCACCCAACTGAGGGCACCTTTCCCACAGGGAACATCTCCTCAAGCGGGAGAAAGCCAAAAGGTCCAGATGTACCTTGGCAACCTGGAGTGGTCCGACCACATTGGTGGCAAACATGGAGAGCATCTCCTGTGAATCCAGGGAGCGCAGCATGGCCTGCGAGCTGATGCCCGCGTTGTTGATGAGGAGGTTCAAGCCCTGATCCTCCAGATGAGACCCCACAGCCCGCACGGCCCCTTGGGTGCTGGACAAGTTCACTGTGTCTGCCGGGACAAAAAGCAGAGTGGAGGAGAGCTCCAGCGGGTCACGCAGCATTGGCTGGAAAGCGTGCTGTGGCTGGAGTGCCTCTCTTTAAACCAGCATTATCCAGAAAGAAAGGACCAGGTTTAGCAGGTCAGGATGTTAAGCACATTGAAATGAGCAGCCGTTTGTCCTCACCTCTTGGTTTCACAGCCTCAGTGAATTAAACCTCAGTTCAGCTCCTTTTTGCTTGTACAGAGGCTACGGGCAAGAAGAATGTAGCTGTGTTTGTTGTCTGTATTCAAGGGATCTGTGATTGCACAAGGGGTGCTTGGTCCTTGCACACTGAGACTGCCCGTTTTATTTCCATCAGGGGCCAACACAGCTGGATGGGCACATTTTAAGGACAGAATCCCCATCTCGGGGGAAACAACCGAGCTACACTCTTCAAGTCCTGCTCTATTGCGCAGCAGGTACAGGGGCTGAGAACACAGCAGGGGCACATTCATTTCATTGTTGAATTACATGATGATCTTTTCTGGTTGATATACATTCTGAATGATCATTTAAAGCTATCTTTGCCTTTTTTAACAATTTGTGCTTAAGCTGATCTTCACAGCCTAACTTCCTATAGCTTTGCAGCCGTTTGTATGTGAAAATCCTTTCTTTTTTCTTCAGATATTTTTTGTTTCACCTTGTTACTGATGAGGATTTGGAGCTGATATATTAGCTAAGTAATAAAATATAAATAATAATAATAATAATTATTATTATTGTTGTTTGTGGTGGTGGTGGTGGTTGTTACTATTATTATTATTGTATTTGGGATATAACCTGTAGTATTTGTCTGCAGGCTCTGAGCCTGAACTTCCCCATCTCTACAGATGCTCTGGCCAAGTTGTGGGGACAAATCTACCTCAAGGAACCAGAAACAACTGGAATTGTGCTAACAGGGGTAAGCATTTCCAGTGCCTTTTTCTTCACTTAAATATTGGTATCTTTTTGAAAATCTGCCATGCTTTAATTACAGGATTTTTTGGCTAAAGCAACAGGAGTGGTATTTTTTGTGTTCAGCTTTTGGGTTTGCTTGTTAGGATGTGCACCCGCTACCAGGTGCTCACCCCACTGAAGTGGCCATTGTCTATTTAAAAGAGGTCATCTAAACACCCTCAGGGTCTGAAATGGGCCAGTTAGGCCAACATTAAACTTTATATATTGCCTTTTAATATCCTAAGTACACCATCGAGCCCTTAAGAAACTTGAGTATTCAGAGCGTGCCTTTGCTTCCTGCACACGTTTCTGCACACAGTTATTGCAGGTGCTGGTCTGACAAGCCTGCTGTGGGGGGCAGATCATAGAGCCAGATTTCTTTTTTGCAACTTTTTGGCCCCTGAGCTGTGTTTCTGGTCTCATGCTTAAACAAGACTGACTTAGCAGAGGTTTGTAAGGCTGAAGACTCCTTTCCTGGAGTATTTGCTACACTGATGAGCAGCAGAACAATCCTTTTTCCTGGCATTTTTAACTGGCCTGGTGTCTTATGGTGGTAAGCAAGTATTTGAGTGGCCTGGGACTTGTAACCACCTTGCCTTGCGCAGCACAGACCTTCCTTTGTAGAGTGTCAGAAAACATTTTAGGGGAATTTGATGAGATAATGTGCTGTGGGGCTGCCATCTGTGAAGGGATGGAGACTTGGAATTTGACAGGACATGCGTGGTGAGCTGCAGGACATATCACAGGGTGCTTCTTAGTGACTCCTCTTTAGATAATGATTCAACGGAGTTCAAGGCTCCATCGCCCCACCACGTGTGTGGCATCTTTCAGGCACTTTGGTGAACAATTAACTGCTCTGTTTGGACTACCCGAGTCATTTCTCCAAGGGGCCAGGCGTGTGGGACCAGCACATCCCTAGTGCTAGGCCAGCAAAATTTGCTGAAGGAAAAAACTCTTTTCTCCTTGGAAGAAATAAAGAGTATAAGGATGAGGAGGAGAGAGAGCGAGAATGAAAGGAAGCGACAGGTCATGCATTTTGGAGCTATGTTTTGACTGTCCTTTCTGAAAAGTGGTACTCCTGTTACTGGTTTGAAGCCAACCTGTCTGCAAGATGGAGAAAGACAGACTAAAGCAGCTTATATTTTTTTAAAAAATACTTTGTTGCTGTTGTATTTTTCATAGCTTTTTAGCTTATTTTGGGGCTTTATCGACAGTCTGGGTTTTGGGGGGTGTGCGTGTTTTAGTAAAGGTTGTTTATTTAGCAGTCAGCCCCTGGTGGTGTCCCTTTCATGTTGGCCATGCTTTGGTGAGCAAAGCAAGCATGCTCCCCCATCACACGCTGCCGGCTGGGGCCCACAAGTAATTTTAAAGGTGCTGTTTCTTATCACAGAGTATCACATACTTTAATAATATGTTTAATAACATGAGAGAGATTTGCTGCCTCTTTGTAGCAAAGTCTCACTTCAGGAATGCCTTCTTTGCTAAGAAATACTAAAAATTTACTCGAAATTTTCAGGTGTTTTTAAACACATCATAGGTAGAGACCGATAGGGGCTTTGCACTGCTTTGACTCAGTTTGCTTGTTACTGGCTCTAAGGAAATGCATTTAGAAGGTCTGGCTGCTTCTCACATCACTTATCACAGCTGCAGCAATTCTGGTGCAAACGCTTCCCCAAAACACTTATTTTGGGTTTGGATGTTTTTTCAACCAACTCTTCTTAAAAAAATAGTGGCTGTGAGCAGCCCCTGCTCTCTCAGACAGCATCGTCTGCCTCCTCGAGGCACGACTGCAGGAGACCAGGCTCCTCAGCCCGGTGCTCCTTATCTCACGCTTCAGCCTGGTGTCCCCCCCTGCAGGCCCCCGTCCCTGCCCTGCACCTCAGAAGGTTCCTGCATGTGAACACCCTGACCCCGGCAGCACAAACGCTGCCGTGGCTGCGCTCCCTTTACTCCACCAAGTCCCTGTGCTGTCCAGGTCCATTTGCCACCTTCTGCTGCTCCCCGGCGCTGCTGACAAAGGCCAGCAAATCTGGCCTGCCTCCATGGGAGCAGGGAAAGGACAAAAGGACATCTTCCCAGTCCAGGCTGCAAACATCCTGAACTGGAGCATGCTTCTGGGTCTGAGCATCAATCTGGGATACCAACACTACTGAAGGCCAAATTTCCCATATGCATCCTTTTAGCCTGTTTCTTTTCCCTGTTTTTTTACCTGCAGCAAAGGAGATGCCGACTGTGGCCACCTCCAAGCAGGCCCCAAACCAACCCTCCTACTTAGGGACCAGCCGGTAAGTTTGCTTGCTGTGCTCTGCCTCGCTTTGTTTTGCGAACCTGTGTGTCCCAGCCCAAAACTCAGGCACCATATTTAGCATCTTTGGGAACAGAATGCATACCTTTCCCATGAAACTTGCTCAGCTGAGGTGTACAGACCCGCTTCTGCCTGTCTCCAAAGCCAGTTTGACTGCTTTCGGCCAGAGGACAGCTCTGGTTGGAGAGGGAAGCCTGCCCAGATGTGCACCGATCCCTCCCCACCTGGCAGAGCTGGAGCTGCCTGGCTGCCAGCATTGAGGCAGGCTGCCTGACAGAGCTGCCCCTGGTCCCATCCCCAAAGCAAGCAAAGGGCTACAAGCAATGCTGGGCGCAGGGAGGGAGGTCGCTCCATACCTAGCTGGACCAGTTTGATGCCGGGGTGCTGGGCAGCTAATTCTTGCAGGGCCTGGAAACAAAGTGATGGAGCAAGGGAGGCGGTTAGAAGCCACCAGCAGCACAGCCGGGTCTCCCACCCGTGCTCCCAGGTCACCCCAGCTGCGGCCAGGCCAGGGTGGCTTTGGTTATTTGGTGGAAAGCGTGCAGGACCATTCCCAGAGGCCAGGGCAGGGCAGTATTGCCATGGCTGGCAGGAGAAGGGTGGTGCTGAGCTCAGGCACTGCCCCCTGTTCTGGGTGATCCCAGCATGGAGAAGGGGTTGACCGGCCATTGGCACAGCCAGGAGCGAGCCCTGAGGACATGGGCACCATGTCTGCCCCGGCAGCCTCATCCCACCCAGCTAGGTCAGGCACTGCCATAACCAGGGGGCTGGGGGCAATAAGACCCCGCCAGAGCGCTCCTGCCCCACTGCTGGGCCACCCAGCCAGGGCCAGCAGTGAGCTGGCAGAGCCATGGGGACTGGGAATCCCCTGCGCCCACCAGGCTCGGGACCATCCCCATGTCCTGTGCGCACACTGACCTTCCCTCTCGGACCCTCGGGGTTGCGGCAAGTGGCAAAGATGTGCTGGGGGGGTCGGGGGCTGGCGGCGAGCTGCCTCACCAGCTCCAGCCTGATGCCCCAGTTGGACCCTGTCACTAGGACGCTCTGAGCCAGCGCAGCCATCTCAGTGGCCACCATGCAAGGCGGTGACACATGGCAGGACTGCTGCCATGCTGGGCAGTGACACATGGCAGGACCACCGCCGTGCCGGGCGGTGACACATGGCAGGACTGCCGCCTGCTCGGCACAAAGAGGAGCCAGGCACAGCCCAGGGCGGGGCTGCTGGCGCCCACGGGGACAGAATGGTGCCAGCACCAGCCCCGGCCCCTCACCAGCCCCACACAGAACCAGGGTCCCAGGGTGGACCAAGGGCTCCCTGGCATTTTGGCACATGGGGCTGCATGTCTCCTGCAGTGCTCAGTTCCCCATCACTTCCCTCCTCTAAAGCCCCAGATCCCAGGGTCCCTGTAACTGCAGGAGGAGGGTCACTCCTACCACAAGTTTGGAAGACCACTTGGAAACAGCACCAGGAAAAGGAAAAGAGGTCCAGACCTCTCTGTGACCGGCAATCTCCCACTTCGGGGCGTGAGTTTGTGATAGCTGAACCCAGGGGTGGTGATCCAAAGCCCAACCTGGGAAGTGCAGGACAGGTATTTCTAACACTGCAGGATCAGGTCACACCAATACCTTCACCCACAGTACCCAGGAGCCAGCAGAGAAGACCCCAGCTTCCTGCAGCCCTGACCACTCGCTGCTGGGGCTCCAGGGTCATGGCCATCACCCTTCTCCTTTTCTCCTTGCTGACAGATGCTGCTGGATGTTTATCAGCCCAAGAGGTGCCTGCAAAGGCTCCTGAAGTCCAGATCAGCCTGGAGGCACGGGTTTTTAGGAGACAGGAGTGAGGTGCTAAAAGAAACAGAGCTGCCATGTTAAAAGGCTCAGCTGAAACAGAAGAATTGGGGCAACCTGAATTTAATGTGTGAGAGAAAATAAGAAGAGGAAAGTAGTGGGCAGGAATGAGTCTGTCTGGATGTGCCCAAATGGACCTGTCTATTGCCCAGTCTCACTCGGTCTGGTGGAGGGGGCAGAGCTGACTATTCCCTCCAAGTATTTCAGTGGTTCCAGGTCTGGCAATCACCAAAGAAATACTTGGGCCAGGTGGTGGGGCTCCAGGTTTGGAAGATGTGCTTTCAGGTGATGTAGAGCATGGAGAAGAGGAAGCAGTGATGTTTCCTTCCACCTGGGTGGGTAGACTGTTGCTCCCCCAAGAGGTAAGCATGCTGGGTGCGGATTTGCATGCTGTCAGACTCGACCCGCTGTAGCAGGGGTTATTAAGGATGTAATCACCTGTGCAAGCAATTGCACTGCACAGACTTGCCCGTGCCTGCTGCTATCTGCAAGCAGCATCCAGAGCAGTTTCCATTAGGAACCAACAAGACCAGAGTTTCCTCTTTTCCTTCCAGGCTTCCTGGGAAGGAAAGAACAGACACAGGAACGGTGTGAATGGCTGCAGGCCAGCACCGAGCAGGGCAAGGCGAGCAGCAAGTGAAAGGGCTAACCAAAACCAACCAAGGCCAAGGACAGCAGCACAGATGTGCTCGTGGCTCAGGATCCACAGCCTGGGCCAGAAGGGATGCTCTGGGGAGGAGACAGGACTGAGCTACAAGGTCCCATCACCGCAGAACAGCTGGGGACTGTTCAGGCTGGAGGGGACCTGGGAGGACTCTGGCCCAAGCCCTGTCAGGAGGAGCAGGGTCAGCAATGACTGCAGGTTGCCCAGAGCTTGAACCAGACCTCACGAACCTCCAGGGACCCCCCAGTCTTCCGGGGCCCCCATTTCAATGCCTGACTCTCCTCACAGTGAATTCTTCTGCCCAAGTGGCACCTCCCCTGTGTGCCATGCCTCTCGGCCTTGGGCCCGAATAGTGAATGCTGTACCACTTATCTAAAGGACGACGCACCTATGTTTAGTTAAAAGTTGGGAAATGTCCAAGGACCCTTATTGCCACATGACAGATGCACAGACTGCTAAGTCCTTGGGTTGGTTATCTTTAGAAGTAACATTTTGTCTTAGATTCCTGTTGTACATGCAACGTGGCGAAGATGGAGACTTTAAACATGGCCGCTGAGGAATAGAGTCTGCACAGAGACAACTCCGCAAGGACACTGTGCAGGCACGAGATACATAAATGAATTCTCAGAGTTGTAATGAATATGTAAACAATTTATTGGAAAACTAATGAATAGGTATGAGTAGCTTGTATAAAGAGGGGACTGAAAAACCCCCTCGGGGTGCATGACTTTGGTGGAGCGATCCCCCACGCACCCTGCGCTGCTGAATAAAGATCACCTCCGCTCGCCTGCATATTGCTGACTGATTCTTCAAATCAGGCCGCATGCCCCTACCCCATCCACTGCCCAACTGCATGACCAGAGCACGTTCATCATGCAGTACCCCCCCCACACACACACCTCCGAGCCGCGGCCTTGTCCCCTCAGACCCGCACAAAGGCTTTGCAGCCATTACGTCCCCCAGCAGCGAAGCCCACAGGGCTTTGGCCGCCACTGCGGCAGCCACCTCATCCACCGTGCCCAGCCAGCTCCCCCGCACGCCCTTGGCCTCCTGCAGCCCCCTGCTCTCCCCACGCCCGTGAGCGGGGCCGTGCCAGCTGGCCTAAGGCCTTAGGCCACCGCGCCGCCTCGGTACCGGCAGCGAGAGGGGTGGAGCGCCTCGACAGCCCCTGCCCCGCCGCCAGGCGCGCGCTCCTCAAATGGCGCCGCCCAGCGCAGCTTCAGCCCGGCCGCGTCACGTGGCCGACGTGCCCCGCCATTGCATCAGCCGGTGGGCGGCCCGCCCCCGAGGCCGGCCGCGAGGAGGAGGCGGGGATGACCCAGAGCGACGGCCGCGGTAGCCAATGGGGAGCTGGTGCGCTGCGCTGCGGCGGGGGCGGTGCGGGGCGGTGCGGAGCGGAGCGGAGCGGGCGCTGCGGCGCGGCCGGCGGTGCGGAGCGAGGGGCGGCGGCCGGGGAGGTACGGGGAGGGGGTGGGGGCCGGAGCCGGAGCCGGAGCCGGAGTGTGGCAGGGCCCCGCTGGCCTTCGGGGTTTGTCTCCTGTTCTGGCCTGGCCGGGTACCCCGGGCCGAGGGGGAGCGGCCTGGCGGGGCAAGGGGCCCGGGGCGGGCAGCGGGGTGGGGGGAGGGTGGCGGTGCCGCCGGGCTCCTGGCCTCCGCCGGGCTCCTGGCCTCCGCTGGGCCGGGGCGGGCTGCCTGGCCTCCGGCGCTGGGCGGGTCTCCGCGGGGCTGCCGGCCCCCGGGGCGCTTCGCACCGGGTGGTGTCGGGGCAGAGGCTCTGCGCTGCCCGGGAGACGCCGCTGCGCCGTGTCCTTCTCTCGTGGGGTCCCCTCCGCCCTCACGGGGTCCCCTCCTCCCTGGGGTTCCGTCTGTCCAGCGACCCGCTGGCCTTGGTTGTGTGAGGCCAAGTCAGACGTCCCTCAGCACCAGAGCCGCTGGGAGCTTGTCCCCCGGCGTGACCGCCCCGCGCTCCGTCGGCAGGGGCCAGGCTGGATGTCCCCGTGAGGATGGGCAGGAGGTGCTCTCCTCCAGACTGTCACCCGCCCCCGGTGTCCGTAGGGCGATGTGGTTCCTCTCAGGAGAACGTTTCCAGCCATCCCTGGAGCTGACCCCGTGTTGAGCAGGGCAGGGTGGATGAGGTGACATTCAGAGGTCGTTCCCAAGCTTAGCCACATTCTATGATCCTATGATTTAATCACCTTTAATGATTTTAGGACTTGGCAATCCCCCCTGCTCCCCATGTCCCCAGCAAGGCAAATACAACCTCTTACTAAGTTCAGCATCCAGGTGAACTCGGTGTTTTACAACCCACGTGTTTCCAAAGAGCAGGTAACTTGAGGTGGAGCTCTCCAGGTCTGGGGTTGAGCCAGCGCTGTTGGGGCAGACGGATGGCTGAGCTGAGGTCTCAGTGAGAGCGCTCTGCCCAATGTGGGGAGACCTTGTCAGGAGACAGGGGCGTTCATCCTCATGCTATCGCTTGAGCTGACAACATGTAAGCGCCTTGTTGTTGTTGTTTTTTCAGACCGCACCAAGGCCTTGCTGCTTTCCCTTCTGCCTGCTTTGGACAGCTGTGACTTGAAGCTTCGAGATGGAAGCTCCACTAACAGCTAGCCAGATTCGTCAACGGTTTATTGACTTTTTCAAGGAAAACAAGCATACCTATGTGCACTCATCTTCTACAATCCCCCTGGACGACCCCACCCTGCTCTTTGCCAATGCTGGTATGAATCAGGTAGGATTCCCACTCTGGTACTGTGGTCCTTATGAACGTATCCCTGTATCCTGTAGCAGTTGAAACCTGTGAAGCTGCTTGCAGAGCTGTTTGTGTGGAAAATTATTCTTGTTTTCTGCATCTTCCTTCTGGTCACAAAGAGGTGGTTGGTGTGTCTGCTGGAGCCCTCTTTGCTCTCACAAAATTGGTGAGAGCACTAGAAGACGTTCCTGTGTCTGCTGGGCTGACTGCGGCGATGCGAACACTGCCAGCCTCCCTTCCTTGACCCTTTGTACCACAGCTGGTCCTGGCACAAATGGCTAATGGCATCTTTGAGGAGTGGTTGAGGCTAGGCAGCTGAAAGGGCTCTGCTGGAGATCAGCAGACAGCTTTCACTGATTTTTTTTTATTTATTTATTATTATTTTTTATTTATCAGCTGGGAATCTGGCTACTTTCAGTCCCTTTGGAAGTCCTGGGGTTTGGTGAGCTCCAGGAACACCTGCGTGTGTGGGAGTGCTGTTGTAGGCAGTGCTGCAGCCTCCTCACAGGCAGGATACAGCAGGCTTGTTGTTTCTGAAAGCTGCCCTGGTTATCTCCAGGCTAGTGGTATCATGATGTAGACAGCGTTTACTGCCTTGCTGTTGCTTGCAGTGTTTGAAAACAGTCTCTTAGTGCTTTTCTTGATTGCCCTTTTTTCTTTCCTTTCAGTTCAAACCCATCTTCCTCAATACCATCGACCCCTCACACCCACTTGCTAAACTGAACAGGGCCACCAACACGCAGAAGTGCATCCGAGCAGGGGGCAAGCACAATGATCTGGATGACGTTGGGAAAGATGTCTACCACCACACCTTCTTTGAGATGTTGGGGTCCTGGTCCTTTGGGGATTATTTCAAGGTAAAACAGGCTAGGTGCAGCTCTGAATCTCTTGCACGAAATTACTCATCTCTATGAACTCAGCAGAGCAATTGCCAAGAGGAAAGAGGGTATCTTGGCACGGAGTGGTTCCTAAGGTGCATGTGGCTCCTTTGGAATAAATGAGTTTGGAAGCTGACCCAGCCCTGCAGAAGGTTTTGAGATTACTTAAGGTTTACAAAGCTGATTATGTTAACTCTCTCAGTTTGGAGTCTTCAGGCAGAGGTTGTAGTGGCTGTCCTGGAGCTGTGGGGAGTTGTGTGTGCTGTGCAGCTATGATGGATGGACTTCAAACAGGAGCGATCGTAAAATGATGTCCTCTCCTAAGCTTCTTGATAATGTAGCATTCAAAATCAGAAAGAGGATGTTAAGAATACAGAATAGCAGCAGAATTAAAAGGCTTTTTTTGGGCCATAAACATGCCTGGCTGCATCTGGAAAGCCATAGGAGATGTTTCTTGTGCCCCGTTCACTGTATATTTTAGTTTGTCTCTTTCTTATGTCAGAAGTCTGAAAGTTTTTGATGGTTTAGCTACTGATACCTACAGTAGCCAGTACTTTGCATGCTGAAGAGAAGCTGTCTTTGCATTCATTTGCTGACCTCATCTTTCCTTCTGCAGGAACTTGCTTGTAAACTGGCACTGGACCTTCTCACCAAGGAGTTTGGCATCCCTGTGGAAAGACTCTATGTCACTTACTTTGGTGGAAATGAAGCTGCAGGACTGCAACCGGACCTGGAGTGCAAGCAGATATGGTTGAATTTAGGGTAAGGCCTTTAAACAGAGGAAGGTGCGTGTTTTGATGTGTGGTAGTCATTCAGAGAAAGGTGGCATATGTTATGTGGTGGAGCACATATAATGGCGGGTTTTAATAAAATTGAAATGTTGCACATAACGTTTGCAGGTGGTGGAGCTGCAAAACCAAAGGGAAGCACTGGTATAAGATAGACAATACTAGAGATTTCGTTTCACAATCTCTTGTGTAAGTTTAATTAGATAAGAAGTGCCACGCTGGGACAGATCAGTGGTCTGTCCAGCCCCGTGTGCTGCCTCTGTCAGCAGCTGAGAAGATGCTGTGCAGGGAAAGCAGGCAGGCCTGACGGTGGCCTGCGCTCTGTTTACCTCCTCCCCTCCCAGCATCCACAGTCACTGGATTAAGTAGGTTAGAGGGTCATCCATCTGTTCCCCTGAGCTTCTGTCTGCGGCCCTGCTCCTTTAGAGTGTGTCTACGTTCTGTTTTGAACCCGTTGGTTTTTTCTAAATCTAAGTCATAATCTCCTGCCCAGCCTTGTCCTCTCCAGATTGAAGAGTCCTCATCAATTCTGTATGCCCTTCCTAAGGCAGCTGTTCCACCCCTAGATAGGTTTAGTTGCCCTCCTCTATACATCTGCTACTTCTGCCTCACCCTCCTTGAGATGAGGAATTGTGAGCCATACTCAGCACTCAGGTTGTGCGTGGGCCAGAGCTTGATGTAGGAGTGAAATGATGCTTTTGGTCTTGTGGCTGTAACCCTGTAACTCTGAAACCTGCCACGGACCCCGTGACACATCTCTGTACTGCGGGGCCAAACCTGTCTTGCATATATAAAGTCAGAGATTCCCCCTGTTGTCTTGGAGCAGCTTCGCTGAGGGGTTGTGCCGGCCTCTGCTGCCGCCTGGGACAAGTGCCAGGCGCCAGCGTTCACTTGGTCCTCCTCAGCAGGGATCCTGGGAGTCAGGCTGTTGGCTTGGTCTGTCTCAAAACTCTGACAATTCATCTCCTCAGCCGGGGAGTCAGTGAACTGGTGTTTCTCTGGTGTAGCCCATGACCTGGGAACGCTGGCCTTGCCGTCAGCCTCTGGTGTTCAATAAGAGCTTCTTGTCACAGGCTGGCTGAGGGCAGGATTCTGCCGGGCAACATGAAGGACAACTTCTGGGAAATGGGAGACACTGGCCCCTGCGGCCCTTGCAGTGAGATCCACTATGACCGGATTGGGGACAGAGATGCTTCACACCTGGTCAATCAGGATGACCCCAACGTTCTGGAGATCTGGAACCTGGTGTTCATCCAGTTCAATAGGTGAGCCAGACCTGCTTCCCTCCCCAGGCTGCCCCAGCTCGGCACGGGATGTTGCTCGGACCGCGTACTCTCAGCTGCCCCTGGTTTGCTCACCATTCCCTCATCTCCATGAGCTGTGCACTTTGTGTTGCTGTGTCCCCTGACCCACCCGTACAGAAGAGCTCGGTCACACTGGCTTTGGGGATGTACTGGAAGTATTTTTTCAGTTCATCCACCAGGAGTTCAGCAGTGAATAAGTGCCATCCTGCTCTGGGTCTAAGTTGTCACTGAGGATCTTGCTAACTGTATGTCATCAGTGTTGTCCTTTGTGTGGCTTGTGTATGGGCCCGTGTTGTGAATCTGATGGAACAAACTCTCGTGGAGATGAGGAGAGAGGTAGGGTTGCCCCTGCAGACCCTCTGTCCATAACAGTTCATCTTTCTTTTTGTGGCTGGGCAGGGAAGCTGATGGAACACTGAAGCCTCTTCCTAAGAAAAGTATCGATACTGGGATGGGCCTGGAGAGGCTGGTCTCTGTGCTGCAGAACAAGATGTCCAACTACGACACAGACCTTTTCCTTCCTTACTTTGAAGCCATCCAGAAGGTACAAACTGGGGAGTCTGGGTCTGGGCCTGACCCAGCTGCATCCCCTCCCTGAATCCCTGGGGAGACGCATGGGGCTGGTCGGACAGGGTGATTGTGTCTGCAGGTCTCTGCTTTCCCAGCTGCTGCAGGCTCTGTGCATTTGTACCGTGAGGGCAGAAGTGCAGGCTGGCACAGTAATCGCTGCCTTGGGCCATGTTTCTAGGGGAAAACACAGGGCAGTGAGCAGTGCAGCTTTCCCAGGTGTTTCTGTGAACTGTCCGGACGGCGCACTCCTTGGTCCTCTCCCAAGTGGGAGATGCTCTGCAGTCCTGTATGGCCAAGTGCCATCTTTTTGCCACGTGGTAGAGAGCACGTGGTGCTGTTAAGCTGGAATCGGAGTTTGCCCTTCAGTCTCTCACCTGGAACACGCTGATCTGTAGAAGATCCCCTAGGAGGGGAGGTCTTTGCTGTAAACCATGACAGTCATTTGCAGAACTGGGGGTGGACCACATTACCAGTGCTGGGAGCTCTGTGTGCCTCTGTGTGCAAGTCCAAGCTGTTGTTTTTGGTTTTTTTTTTCCTCTCTCTATGGAAGAGATAGAGCTTCCTGGCTGCAGATCGTGCTGGAAAAAATGCAGGGAGGAGAGCCTAGGCTCATGCTGCCTCTGAGGAATGAGGTGCAGAGCTCCAGAGTTGGAATTGGAGGGCTGCCTTCCTTTGGTGTTGAAGCCACTGGCTAGACACAGCCGATGTGTCCTTGCCTCCCTTCCTGCCATGTGCTGGGAGCCTGGCTATAGGGGCTGTGCCCATGGTGTGAGGTTTGCACCACTTGTAAGCACTGCTTTGTTACAGCAGGATCTTTCCCTTGAGCATGGATAAAAACAGGCCATGAGAGGGAAGCTGGGACTGTCTCCCATGTGATAGAATTTGAAAGGTTTCTTGGCTGGGTGGGTTATGCGAGGCTGAGACCTTGAGCCAGTGTGCAAAACAGATGATTTCCCTGCATTCTGTCCTCCTCCCTCTTTCTTCTGCCCTGGGCTTTTAATGTTGGGATAAATTGGCTTTTCTTCCCTCTGGTGTTGGAGATCCTTTGGCCCCAGAAACATGGGCAGTCAGAGAGGAGCCTCACAGCTCTCCACCTTCCCTGGCTTCAGTGAGTCACCTCTTCTCAGGAGGAGTGTGCCTCCTCTGTGGCTGCAGGCAGCAGGATGGGGTTGGCGTCCAATGTGCTTCCCTGTTGTTCTGCCATGTTGCGGGTCCCCACTGTCCATAATTGTCCCCTTTGCCCACCACCTTCTCCTCTCTGCGCAGGGCACAGGTGCCAGGCCGTACATGGGGCAGGTCGGTGCCGAGGACGCTGACGGTATAGACATGGCGTACCGTGTGCTGGCTGACCATGCCCGGACCATCACGCTGGCCCTCGCTGATGGGGGCAGACCTGACAACACGGGCAGAGGGTAAGGAGGGAGCTGCTGCAAGGCTGCCTCCCCCATTCTCTTCGGCACAGCTTCCCTGGGGGGACTGGGATCTCATGGGTCTCTGAGATGTCTTTGAATTTGTCATCGAAGCAGTGAATACCAGAGGGTTTGCTCAGTATATTTGACGCTTGAATCCCTGTAGCAAGCTCTGCCCAAAGGGCCAAGACACGCAGGTCTGAGGGTTGGTGTGAGCACCAGTCTGGCTCAGCACCCCCAGAAAGGATCGCTGTGGGCCGACAGGCATGAAGCCATGGTTAGTGCAGTGCTGCTGTCAAGAAAGCCATGAAGTTTGGGCTGGGGGGCTGTGCTGTGGGTGCTGCTGGACTCACAGGACTGACTCTTAATCACATGGTAGGTCAGGGTCATGGGGCTGGGGCCTGGCACCTCAGCTCTGGCTTCCTGCTGCTGTGAGCAGCGACTTGAGAGAAGATGTGGGGAGAGAACCCTGTGTCCTTGGTCCTGGGGGTGGTGGTGCTGGCAGGTTGATGCTGGTGGATCCATGATGAGCTCTGCTATTCCCTAGGTATGTGCTGAGGCGGATTCTCCGACGGGCTGTGCGCTACTCCCATGAGAAGCTCAATGCCCCTAAGGGCTTCTTTGCTACTCTGGTTGATGTGGTGGTGCAGTCACTGGTAGGTTCTTCCCCTGCTCCACTGTATCTGCCGAAGCCTTCTGCTGCTGAATTGTGCAGATCTCCGTGCTGAAGGACTAATCCTTTTGGATCTGTAGGGAGATGCCTTTCCTGAGCTGAAGAAGGACCCAGATATGGTGAAGGACATTATCAATGAAGAAGAGGATCAGTTCCTGAAAACACTCAGCAGAGGACGTCGCATCCTGGACAGGAAGATCCAGAGCCTGGGGGACAGTAAAACCATCCCTGGTGAGGCTGTGACTTCTGTCTCGGTGCACCAAAAGGCATTTATTATCTGGGACTGAGTTAGGACTCAGCTGGGCTGCGAGCTGAGAAACAATGGAAGGTAGAGGGGGGAAAGAGTTGGAGCCAAAAGATCATTGCTCAGAGCTGGGCCACCCATCTCTCCTCTGGCCTGTGTTCACTTGCTCAGGTTCCTGAGCTGCCCAGACACAGCGTCACTGTGTGATCTCTGCTGCGTCAGAGAGGAGCCTCTTAGCTGCTCGTGTTGACCAGAGCTGTTCGCTGTAGTGCCGAGCCAGCTGGTGGGACGGAGCTGGCTGGAGAGCAGGGAAGGAGCAGCACCTCATGGAACAGGGGTGCTGACCACTCTGGTTTTTCTCTGAAGGCGATACTGCCTGGCTGCTGTATGACACCTACGGTTTTCCTGCGGATCTCACTGCGCTGATTGCAGAGGAGAAAGGCCTTGTTGTGGACATGGAGGGCTTTGAGGAAGAGCGGAAAAATGCGCAGGTAGGTAACAGCTCCAGCGGGAGCTGGTCTACAAGTAGGCAGGGAGGGTGTCCAGCCTTGTTTGCAGTCATGGGTCTGTTCCTTTCTTACCGGGTCTGCTCATACCTTGCATGTCCTGGTGCCCTGTGGGAAAGGCCAGGGCACTGCAGTTGTTGTGGGACGTGTCATTTCTGTGCAGCTGGGGCTGGTTTTGCTCACTAGCACTGCAAGGCCCAGAGCCTCGAGCTCAGCCTTCAGAATTAGGGGAGTTCTGGGAGCACCTCCCCACTGCTCCATTCCGGACAGGGAAGCTCAGGACCGCAGTGTCCGGGCAGGCCTGTGGCTTGGGTGCCTCTTCTCCCAACACATCAGCGGCAGCGGCAGGGAGTGACATCAGCGGGCTGTCTGGGTACTTGCCTCGCCCTCGCTGGGCTCTGGCTCACTTTGTCTGCATGCTGGTGGTGCTGGAACAGCCCGCTCTGAAGCCAGAAAAGATGGGAGCACTCCAGCTACTGGCACACAGCTTCCCCAAGAGCTCCGCAGTTTAGAGCTTTGCCCAGAGATGCGAGTGAGGTGTCCAGTTAGGCTGCTGTGCATGGGCCCGTGCTGAGGTGGGATTTCTTAAACTCTGGTGTTTGTCACTGGCAGCTCAAATCCCAGGGCAAGGGTGCTGGAGGGGAGGACCTGCTCATGCTGGACATCTATGCCATTGAAGAGCTGAGAGCCCGAGGGCTGGAGGTGACTGATGACTCGCCAAAATACAGCTACTCTTCAGATCCAAGCGGTACCTATGGTATGAAAAAAACTTCTCAGAATCATCCTCTGCTGCCAAACCTTTCCTGCCGTGTACCTCGACGAGATCCCCTCTGGGCTCATCTTTCGTGGGACATGGAGGCGGGAGTGGAGACGGGCTTGTTACAAATCGAGCACGGCAAGAGAAGGGCAGATAGTTCGGGGGCTGCTGTACTGCTCAGGTCCCTTGTTGCCAACTTGAGGGGATTCCTGTTCCCTGCAGCTTTGTGTCACCTATGTCTGTGTTTCTTAGCTGCTTCTTTGCCAGTGCCGCAGGAGACTTCTTCAGTTTCTGTTTGATTTGTTAGAGGGTCCTTGGCTCACTTGCTCTGGCTCTTCCTGCTAATTTTTTGATTTGGTGGAGATTCAGGAGGCCCCAGGCTTGTAGCCATGTGTGCTGCTGACTTTTACTGCATAGTTGTGGAAAGAGTGACAGTTCCTGCCTTAGAAAACACAGAATGAAATTCCCTCTTATCCAGCTAACTGTTGCCCTGGTTCCTTCTCCTTACCCCCTGCAAATGTGGTAGCTGCCATAAACTCCTGTAGTAGTTGGGAGGTCGTTGCTCACTATGAAGTTCTGCTCCCGTACGGTGCCTGCAAGGTTTTCCTATCTTACTGACGCTGTGTGTTGTCCTGGTGACAGATTTTGGGAGCCTCGTGGCCACAGTGAAAGCCATCCGCAGGGAGAAGAAGTTTGTGGAGGAGGTATCCACTGGCCAGGAGTGTGGGATAGTGCTGGACCGGACCTGCTTCTATGCCGAGCAGGGTGGGCAGATCTATGACGAGGGCTACATGGTCAAGGATGACGACGGAAGGGAGGATGTGAGTGGGCCTGAGAGCCTTTTGCTGGACTCAGCCTGACCCAGGGCCTGGGCAGAGGAGGAGAAGGGGCCAAGCAAGCTCTAGCAGTTTCCTGCCCATGGCTGGTGTCAGGCATTGTGTGGGTTTCCTTTTTGGGGTGCAGCACGGCACAGATGTGGTAAGAGTTTTCTTCCCCTTGCTTCTGGGGGAACTGAACTCTGTGCTGCAGCATCAGGCTGTTGCCAGAATGTGGCTGCCTGCGGTGGTGGTGGTGGAATTGTTGTGCAGGACGGTGCTTTGGAGCTGTGATGGGAAGTTGTGGTGGCGAGCTCCTTCGGCTCTGCTGTGCCCCATCTTCACTCGCTTCTCTGCTTGGGCAGCCATGTGCTGTGCCGGGGGACACTCAGCTTTCTCCTATCACACGCAGCAGTCTGGATCTCAGCTGAGACCTTTCCAGTTGCAGCTCAGACCTCTGGCTGGACTGTCAGCCTCCCCTTGGCCTCTCGCCTTGCTCACTAGGTGCATTTCCCTCTTCGTACAGAAAACGGAATTCACGGTGAAGAACGTGCAGGTCCGAGGAGGCTACGTGCTTCACATGGGAACTCTGTATGGAAGCTTGAAAGTAGGAGACCAGGTCCACCTGTCTATTGATGAGGTGAGTTAAGACATGGTGTCACAGCACGTGGCCTCATCTCTTTTCCTTGGATTGCCTCTCTTCATCAACGCCACTCTGGGGGCTGGCTCTCCCTGCAGCACACAATCCAGGCAAGCACTGTGGCCTTCCCAGGTTGGCTGACCCAAGGCCTCTCCCGCTTGGCGCCTGGCTTTCTCCTACCATGAGGCAGACAGTGCCTGGCTGGCTCAGAGCCGTGCTCGCCGGCTTTTGATGATTGGCAGTAGAAACATGTTTTGGGTTACAACTGGGAGGTGGAACATGTACGGTGCCCCACTGTCTGCTGGATGCCAGCAGAGAAGCCGGGCTGTTGGCCCCGCTCCAGACATGGGTTCTGTGGGCTCAGCCTGCAGAGTGAGTCCTGGCTTGATCCTAGCCGGCAAAATGCATTTCCCTTCCCTATAGAGGCAGCACCTTGGAGCAAGAGGGAAGGCTTCCACCTTGCAGTGCTTTTCCCTGCCAAGGGGCAGAGATCAGCGTCTGTGACCTGGTTTGTCCCTGGTCTCTCTCCAGGCAGGCCCAACAAGGGGGCTGCCAGGGAAAATCCACGTACAAATCTGGTGGGGAGTGTCTTACTCCCTTAGCTGAGGCTCCCAAGCAGCGAGTGTGACAAGTGCTTCCTAGTCTTCTGAGCTAGTTCAGGTTCCTGTTGGAGCAGTGCCTTAACCTCCACTTCTGCTGCTGGAGGTGACCTTGGCTTCACAGCATGGGACCCCGTCTAACAGTGGCTTCCTCCATCAGACAAGGCGGAGGCCGGTCATGAGCAACCACACGGCCACCCACATCCTCAACTTCGCCTTGCGCTCAGTGCTGGGGGAAGCTGACCAGAGAGGATCGCTGGTCGCACCAGACAGGCTGAGGTTTGACTTCACGGCCAAGGGGGCTTTGTCCACCCAGGAAATCAAGAAAGTCGAAGGGATCGCCAACCAGATGGTTGAGGAGGCAAAGGTGGGTATGGCTGCCGGGTTGGATATACTCGGGAGAAAAATACCTGGAGCCTTTTGGATGATCTCAGATGCTGGGGGTTTGGGCCAGCAGGAGTCTTCTGAGCTGCTGATGCAGTGCTGTGCACAGATTGGCATCCCCTTGGGGGAGTTTGAGTGGGACAGCTCCATGTAGGTTGCTCTGTTCGTTGGTACCAGGCCCTCTCTAGGACTGGAGTGTTTCCATGCCTGCTCTAGTGTTGCATTAGCTACAAGAGCTGAGAGGTTTGGCAGAGTAGTTTTGCAGGCCTGGCTGGATTTACCGCGTGTATGCCCAGTCACCCCAGCGGTGTGTCCTCAGTGGTGAAAGAGTTGCTCTGCCTGGCACCAGCCCTGTGTCAGAACAGACCCTGGAGAACCCTGTGCTCCACTCGGGTGTCAGCAGCTAGAAACCGTTTGAATGTACAGGAGCATGCAGCAACTCTAAGCAGGCAGTGGTGTCAGGAATTTTAAAGATAAGGAATCTGTCAGTGACTTTGGGATCCCTACAGCTCAACAAACCCCAGCTCAGGTGAGGCACAGAACTTCCCTCTTAGGATCTTGCAGAGGAAGTCAGGATTCCCTGGAAATGTGGGCCCTCGCTCACAGCTGATGGGGACCGGCTTTGACCTGCATCCCTTCCTTGTCGCCTGCAGACCGTGTACGCCAAGGACTGCCCTCTCGCAGCAGCCAAAGCTATCCAGGGACTGCGGGCAGTTTTTGACGAGACCTACCCTGATCCTGTCCGTGTGGTCTCGATTGGCATCCCTGTGGAGGAGCTGCTGGCCGACCCCTCTGGCCCCGCGGGCTCCATCACATCTATTGAGTTCTGCGGAGGGACGTGAGTATCTGGAGAGGCTGAGGAAGGTGGCAGGGTGGCTGGGAAGGAGTCCCTGCAGAGCCCGAGCTCTGTTGAGAGTGCTGTGGGTGTATGCTGGGCACAGCCAGGGTAGAGCTGGAGGTGGTGGTGATGATGTGCCTTTGCGTTCCTGGTCCTGAGTCGGTCTGTGTTTAAAATCAGCCTTTGCAGGCAGGGAAAGCTGCCTGTATGCTGTCCCTGCCCGCTGATGGTGCTGGGAACATAGCCTTGGCCACCCTTGCCTCACTCATATGCTTTTAGTGGCTAGGTTGGGTTTTCTGCCTGTCCCCATGCTTGCTGCATCTCCCTGGCAGGGTGGTTTTTTTTGTTTCCATGCTGATTCCTGCTGAGATGAGAGGTGGACTTCTAACTCTGTCTTATTGTGGGTCTTTCTGGGTTCTTTACAAAGGCACTTGCAGAACTCCAGCCATGCTGGCCCCTTTGTGATTGTTTCAGAAGAAGCAATTGCTAAAGGCATCCGGAGGATAGTTGCAGTCACTGGGGCCGAAGCTCGGAAGGTAAGGGGAGGCAGGAGAGATCCTCTGTGAAATCCCATGTATTAACACTGTGTGAAGGTTAATTTGGTTCAAATTTGCCCAATATCTCTGTTGGGATGCTTAGCACCAGGGAAAATTGGCATGAGTGTCTGAGGGGCTCATGGAGAAGGATGCTGCTGTTAGCAGAGGCGGTGCTGGAGGCCCCGTCTGTGCTGCGGTCAGAGGAGAGAGCAGGGAAGGGAAGTCTCAGCTGAAGCTGCTGCGTCAGTGTGGCAGAAGGGCCTGGGGTGGGCCTGCGAGGCGGCTGCAGGGTTGGCTCTGGTGGTCCTGCAGAGTGGGCTGCGAGTCTGTAGCTCTCAGCAGCCGGCAAGATTGGCAGGAGAGCTGCAAGGTCTGAGAATCCATCCGGTTGTCTGCTGCAGGAGGCAGGTGACTTTGGTCCTGGGCCAGCTTGGGCTGGTGCTTCCCGGAGTGGGAGAAAGGGGTCTGGTGGGGGAGGTGGTTGACAGAAGGATCTTGACCTTCCTTCTGTCAAAGAAGAGTCCTGAGGCCTGTCTGCCAGCATCACACCCCGGTTCTGGTCAAGTGCCGCCTGCTTTGCCTCTGCTGCTTCCTGAGGAGTCACTGAGCTCCGTCCTGGGGCTGCAGCTTTCCTCGCCCCTTCTCACGCGTGTGGCCGAGAGCCCGGCCCGTTCATCTCCCTGCCTGACTTAACTGTGATGGTGTTCTGCCAGGCCCTCCGGAAAGTGGACAGCCTTGGGAAACTGCTGTCAGCCCTGGAGGCCAAGGTGAAGGTTCAGACAGCTCCCAACAAGGACGTGCAGAAGGAGATCATGGACCTCAGTGAGGTGAGGCTGGTAGCAGTGCTCTGTCCCCAAGTGAACGGGACCTCAATTGCCAGTGCTGTCTGGTACGAATGAGGCCCAAGTGCAGGTTCCTGCTCCTGCCCAAGCAGCCCAGCATCCTGTGGGTGCTGGAGCTGGCACCTAGTGCCTGAGGCTGTTGGTGCTGGGAGAGGAGAGCAGCTTACTGGGCTCTGCCAGTTGAGGCACATGAGGTTCACAAGTGTGGTGCAGCATCTCCTGCTGTGGTCAGCAGTACCTTTAACCTTCTGCCTTCTCCTGTTTTGCAGACACTGGCCACTGCTGTCATCCCACAGTGGCAAAAAGATGAACTGAGAGAGGCTGTTAAAGCACTGAAGAAAATTATGGATGACCTGGACCGAGCAAGCAAAGCTGACATCCAGAAACGAGTGAGCCCTGGTTGGGAATAAAGGACAGTATGGGAGGGCTGTGAGGGACTCCCTGGGGAGCTCCACTTGTGTCCAGCATGCAAGGGAGCTGAGCTGTGGGGATGGCCTTCATGCTGTTTGGCCTTCCAGCCTCCCCTGCTCCCTCCTGGGGCATGGCTACCTCCACATCTGTTCCCTGGGTTGAAGCGCTGGCAGCGTGTCTCAGAAGTTGGGGTGCCTCTGCCCTAATGGTGCCTCTGGGTGTCAGCTTCTTCCTCCTGGATCCCATTGGATTTTCCTGGAAGAGGACTTACACACAGCACTGCTGCTGCCTCGCTGGCCACACATACCCACTTGCCAATACATTTTGTTGTGGCTCCGCAGCGTGAGGCCACTCTAGGCTGGGCTGTGGGTGTGCTTCGGCACCTTGGGGGCCTCTGTACCTGCAGGGAAGCTCTGCCTGGGTGGTTCTTGTGTCCAAACGTAATGTATGCACTCTGGCATCTGACCACTGTTGTCCTCAGGTGCTGGAGAAGACCAAGCAAGTCATTGAGAGTCACCCTAACCAGCCATTGGTCATCATGGAAATGGAGAATGGAGCCTCAGCAAAGGTACGGGGAAGGTCTGGTCTCTCCTCAGCAACCTGCCTTGTGCCTTAGGAGCAGCTAGGTGGTCTCTGTTCACTCGGGGAGGCAGCGCTGTGTTACAGAGTGGTCTCACTTGCTACCTGCCAGCCCAGACAAGTGGCTAGTAAAGAGGGGGAGGACCACCGGGATGCCCCGCCCCCCCATGTCCCACCTGGACTAACACGTGGGTCTGCAGGGGCGGCTGGGGTCCTGATCATTTGCTGAGCTTCCAGACCCAGTGGCGGACTGGGGACCCTGATAGAAATCACATTGTGTCCAGGTGAGACCGATCCAGCAGCTGTCATGACACTAAAGTGCAGGCTTAAGGAGCTCTGAAGAGCCACCAGGCCACAGTGGCTGTTACGCTTGTGGGCATTGCAGATCAGCTCTGGGAACGGTGTCCTGGGCTGAGTGTGTGGAGAGGGCTGGAGAGCTGCTCCCCAGCTCCTGGGCGCTGCGTGCTGCAGCAGGTTCAAGTTCTCCAGCCAGGGCTGAAGCTGCTCTTTCCCGCCTCCATGAAGAGGTTCAGTTTCTTTCTGAGCGATTTCTGTTGTGAACAAAAGCTCCCTGTGTGCACTGTGCTGCAGTGCTGAGCCCAGCAAGTGCCGGGCAGTGGAGGCCAATGGTGCCCTGAGGTTGGACTGCTCTGCTCGTAATGCTCTATTTAAATTTCCATCTCGGGAGTCTTGGAGCTGATGCTGTCTACAGACGCCTGCCTGCTCTCTGTGGCCATCCCCATGTCCATGATGCCAGCGGTGGGTGCTGATGCAGCATTCTTCCTGGAAGAAAAGTGCATCCCAGGGGATGGTGGTGCTGGCAGCCCAAGGAGCTATGCTTCCCCTATCTTACTAGCGCAGCACTGCTGCTCGCTGGAAAGCCCACTCCTGCGAGCTCTGTGCCGCATCGTGCTGTCTGCGCGAGCGAAGGATAATGGTCTCCTTGGGAATAACAGGACGTGTGGCAGTCTCCCTGGTTTCTACAGCGTGTCTGCTGTGTCTGATAACCCTTGCAGTTTCTTCACGCTGCATTTGAGTCCTCCTGACTCACCGTAGAACAGCCGCTCCCTCCTGCTGGGAGCTCACATGCACAGCAGAGCGTTTTGCCCTCCAGCCATTACACCCAGGGAAAGGTTCACTTGCTTTGGTGCTAATTCAGCCAGTTCCTGGATAATGGAAGGTGGGGAAATAAAAGTAGCTCCTGCTGCAGCTGTGAGGGGTCACAGCCAGGGCTCATGTCCTCTGCCATGGCTTCTGCACAGCCAGGAGTGTGGAGGTGGCTTGTGTTTGGGGGAGTACTGCAGGGTGCTGCTGGCTGGTTTAACAAAAGTCCAGATTCCCGAGGTCCCAGTGGGGGCTGGAGCCAGGCTGGCTGCGAGCGCCGGGGCAGGTGTGCTGCCATGATGTTTGTCCTCCTGCAGGCACTGAATGAGTCTCTGAAGCTCTTCAAGGCTCACTCCCCCCAGACTGCCACGATGCTCTTCGCTGTGGATAACGAAGCTGGCAGAATCACCTGCCTGTGCCAGGTGCCCCAGGTACGGCCGCCGGGACTCGCCCGCTGTTCCCCAGCCGTGGTGGGGGGCTGCAGCCCCTGGGCAGTGACTAACACCACGTGGCTGGAACTCCTGTGGGCTTGGCAGGAGCTGCAGCCCTTGCGCTTGGGGTTGTCCTCAGGCTGCAGAGGAGGGGGGAGAGCCAGGAGTTAACGCCGTTGTGGGCAGGGGGCTGTGGCTTGGCTCTCCGTCAGGGGCTGCACCTGGAAGAGTTTTGCCCTGTTGGGTGCTGCCCACGGCCCCTCTTCCCTCGCCGCTGGCTGGGCCGAGGTCGAGCTCCCTCGTTTCTCTCTCCCCGCGCAGGAGGCTGCGGCCAGGGGCCTGAAGGCCAGCCGGTGGGTGCAGGAGGTGTCGGGGCTGATGGACGGCAAAGGCGGCGGCAAGGACGGCGCCGCGCAGGCGACGGGCCGGAACGTGGGCTGCCTGCCCCAGGCGCTGCGGGTGGCCGCGGACTTCGCCCGGCTGCGGCTGGGCGAGCTGGAGAACTGACAGTGGGGGGTGCCCCCGGGGCGCCGGCCGGGCGGCCCGTGAATAAAGGCTCTGCCCTGCGCGCTGCCTCGGCTCTCTGCGGGGCGGGGCGGGGCGGGGCGGGCCGGCTCCTCCCCTTCCGCCCGCCGCTCCCCGCGCTGCCGGCCGAGCATGCCGCTGGACCACCGCCGCCTGCGGGGCCCCGAGGAGTCGCAGCCGCCGGGGGCGTGGGCGGCGGCCGGGGAGGCGGACGAGGATGAGGAGGGGGCGGCTGCGCCGCGGGACCCCTGCGCGCTGCGGCCGCTGTTCGCCCGCGCCGGGCTGCTGAGCCAGGCGGGGGGCTCGGCCTACGTGGAGCTGCGCGGCGGCACCAAGGTGCTGTGCGCGGCCTGGGGCCCGCGGGAGCCGGGCGAGCCGGGGGGGGCGGGCGGGGCGCGGCTGCTGTGCGAGTTCCGCCGGGCGCCCTTCGCGGGCCGCGGGCCGCGCTGCCGGCCGGGCTCGGCGGCGGAGCGGGAGGCGGAGCGGGAGGCGGCGGCGGCGCTGCGGGAGGCGCTGGAGCCGGCGGTGCGGCTGGCCCGGTACCCGCGGGCGCGCCTGGCCGTCAGCGCGCTGCTGCTGCAGGACGGGGGCTCGGCGCTGGCCGCCGCCATCAGCGCCGCGGCGCTGGCGCTGGCCGACGCGGGGGTGGAGATGTACGACCTGGCGGTGGGCTGCGCCCTTAGCCGCCCCCCCGGCCCCGCCGCCGCCTGGCTGCTGCAGCCCGGGGAGCCCGAGGAGCGCCGCGCCGCCGCCCGCCTCACCGTGGCCCTGCTGCCGGCCCTCAACCAGGTGTCGGCGGTGCTGGGCGCCGGGCAGGGCGCTCCCCCCGACGCCTGGGCTCAGGCGCTGCGCCTCGGCCTCGACGGCTGCCACCGCCTGTACCCCGTGCTGCGGCAGAGCCTGCTGCGGGCCGCCCGCCGCCGCCACGCTGCTGCCACCAGTGCCTGAGCGGCCCCACCGCCCTGGCCCGCGGCGGGGCTGGCTACCGGAGCCTGTCCGGGGTGCGCTTGGTGCTGCTGGAGGCCCCTGGAGCCTGCCCAATCCATGCCCCACCCAGCAGGAGACCCCCGATGCCTGCGTGATCCATGCCTCATGCGCTTGGAGACCCCCGGAGCTGGCCTGATCCATACTTAGCACTGCCAGAGCCTCCCAGAGCCCCCCTGATCCACGTCTCATGTGGCTGGAGCCTGCTGGAGCCCACCTGATCCATGCCTCATGCTGCCACAGATCCCCGGAGCCCGCCTGATCCATGCCCCACACCGTTGGAGACCCCCAAAGCTGGCCTGATCCCCACCGCCCACCGGAGCCCACTTGATCCATGCCTTACACTGCCGAAGACCCGCAAGGCTGGCCTGATCTACATCTCATGCTGCCAGAGACCCCTGGCACCAGCCCAAGCCAGCCCTTGCACTGCTGGAGACCCCTGGCACCAGCCCAAGCCAGCCCTTGCACTGCTGGAGACCCCTGGCACCAGCCCAAGCCAGCCCTTGCACTGCTGGAGACCCCCTGGCACCAGCCCAAGCCAGCCCCTGTGCTGCCGGGAGAACCCACGCTGCTATCCATGCAGTCAGAGGCCCAAGAAACCTGCCCAACGACAGGAGTCTGCAGCCCCCACAGCAGCCCCCACACTGCCTGAGCACCCCGGAGCCTGCCTGAGGAGCCCCCATGTTGCAGGAGACCCCTCCCTACTGGCCCTGTGGGACCCAAACAGCCTCATTTGCTGCCGGAGCCCCCCAAGAACCACCTCTGTGTTGCCTCAGCTGCCAGACCTGCCTGCACCACCCCTGCGCTGCCAGCCCCTGCCCGAGACCTCCCTGCAAAGCAGCTGCCTGCACTGTGGGACCCCGCACCCTGCCCCAGGGTGGCCCCAGCCCCAGGGCAGAGACCCTCGCACCGAGCTGCCCACCACAGCTGTCACACAGGCAGGGTCCCGGCAGCAGTGGGCAGGAGCCACACTGTGGCACAGACGGCACGTGGACCTCCTGCCCAGACAGTGGTTCAGGGTGGCAGAGATGGGTTTTGTTGTTGGATTTTTGTTGGGGGTTTTTTATAATAAATCAGTTTTTTCTCGTGAGTCTTCCTGTGTGGCTCTGCTGGGGCCTCTGCCAGCTGCAGGTGGAGGTAGGATGCAGTGGCGGTGACCAGCTGTCAGGCGTTGGGGTCACCTCCCTCCATTCCCGCTGCCCTTCCTTGAGGTGTGTGTGGGGGGCTGGGCGCTGCCTTGGGGTCGTTGTTCCTGGGGATGGAGAGGAGCTGGTCCTGCCTGCCCAGCTGCACTGTGCTGGGCTGATGGGGAATATTCTGGGTAAAGGCGGTGAGTAATATTTCCATTCAGAAACAGGGCAGAGCTGTGCTCCTCCTGCCTCTGGGCTGGGCTGTGGGGAAGGCAGCATCCTAGAAAGCCCCCAGGGCATGGGGCTGTTGGGCAGCATGCAAAATTGGGTACAAAAATTGCATGCGTGCTTCAAACAGTTAAAAACTGCATTGGAGTCAAATAACCAGAGAAAAGAAATACAAATTATTTTTCTTTCCGACACAATACACTCTTTTACCAGAGCAAATTAGAAATACAGAACAAGTTCCTACCAGCGAGAGAAGGACAACCTAAGAAATGAAGGACACCGAATGAAAATGCAATGCTGGGGAGCACAGGGGGGGGACAACTATGATTCCTTGGGCACAGGCAAGGAGCCCTGGCAAAGCTGCTCACAGGAGTCCTGCTGACTGCAAACGCGATCCCTGGCCAAGAACAGCCTGCAGTAAACCAGTAAGGAAACCCATTTGGGAGCAGGGGCAACCGGGAGCAATCGGGTTTGCATCACCTCGCTGCTGGTCCTGCAGCTGGTGTCGGAGCCGGGTTTAGCACCATCCCAAAATCCTGCAAAAGTCTCCTGGAACTGTTTCAGGGTGGTCCCTCCTTTCTGTGGAATTGTGGTGGGATGCTGAGTGGCTCCGAAAGCCAGCCTGGGCTTACCCCTGTCTGCTGCACCTTGCTGGGCCAGTTCCTTGGGGGGGTCTGAAGGGTAGGCTTCCACGGAAGGGCACGTTGGGGTGCAACCTCTGCCATAGGGGCTGGGAGCCCTGGGATGCTTTCTCAGAGCCCCACAGCACCCTGTGAGTGAGGGGATGCTGGCAGGCAAGGCAGCCAGGATTTGGGATGCTCCTTTGGGAGATGGTCCTTTTGGGTGGTTTTTTTTTGCTCCTCCCCTCCCTCCTCTGGCCACATCTGCTTATCCCTAGGTCTGAAAACAGGAGGAAAAAGAAAACAAGCGCACTCGAACACAAAGACCTCTCGCCACGGCTGGCCGGTGTCTCGCAGGGGTGGGATGCGGGGCTGCCGGCTGCAGGGGTTGGCCGTGCTGAGAGCGGGCACCTCGCGTTGCGCGTGGCACTTGCTGGAAGCCTCAAAAGAAATACGAACACAAGACGGAAAGGGCTGGCCACGCAGGGAGGCTGCGGCACCCCAGTCCATCTACTGGCTCCCCTCAGGGTCTGACATGTGGTTTTTCATCTGCAAGGAGAAACACAGCATGGCCATCCTCTGATGCGCCCCAGCAGCAGGATCAAACCCAGCACCCTTCCCGGCCTGGGGACCCCTGAGGTCCCTCACCCAGCTGGGGGATGCAGGTGTGGGAGCAGCGGCTTTGATAAAAGGTATTTCTACTCTAAGGATCTTTGTGCAGCCTGTGCTGCTGGAGTTGTGCATGGCCAGGGGTTTGCTGCAGGGTGCTGGGGGCTGTCCCAGAGGCACGGGCAGTTGTGGCCCTGGCACGCAGCTGGGATGGGTTTGGGGACCCTGATGAAGCATCTCTGCTCTGGGCATCCTCTGTCAGGACCCATGCGGGCAGCAAGCAGGGGAGAATTTTAGAAAAGCAGTGGGCCTGGCACAGGATCTAGCCCTCCTCCTACCGTCTCCTCCGTGTCTGTGCTCTCCTCAGCACTGTCAATGTTGCGCAGGTCACTGTGCCCGTCAGCTCCTGTCCCCTCCTTTCCCCGGGGCTCCCGTGACCCCTCTCCTGCTGGAGATGGCGACTCTGCCCCTGTCTCTACCCTCTTCTTCTCACTCTCCTTGGACCCTGCAAGGACAGAGAGAGCAGAACTTTGGGGTGCCCATGCGAACATCAGCCCTGTCCCCGCAGGGCCCCCTCGTGCCGAAGGGGCAGGACGCCCGGGGGAATTTGCCCAGCTCCCTCCTGGGCAGGCAGAGAGGGACCCCGTACACCCAACGCGGGGTCCAGGCTCGTGTGTGCCCGCAGGCTGCCCAGCACAGACGGGTGGGTGTTGGAGGGTCTATGGCCCATCTCCTCACCCGCGAGACGCTCCCTCCGCTGGTCCATGCGATCCAGACTCTCCAGCAGACTGTCCACCTGCGCCTTGATCTGGCTCAGCTCCCCCTTGATGGAGTGCAGCTCTTCGGCCCGCACTGCGGGGAGAGCCGCCGTGAGGATCCCACCCAGCTCTGCAGCCCACCCAGATGCTCCTCTCCAGAGCATCCTCCCCACTGGGCATCCCTGGGGAACAGGGACGGGTCCAGGGGACAACCACCAGCCCAGTGCAGTCAGGGCTGTGTCTGCTGGAGCCAGGGTCAGCGCTGAGTGGGACCTCCAGGCACCAGGTGCACTGCTCTAATACTGAGATGCGAGGGCCAAGCCTCCTCATCCTGCCAGCCCCATCGCACTCACACTTTGTCCGTCCCACTGTGGAGCTAGTGCTGCTCCTCGCCCCAGGCTGGGGGCTCGGGCTGCTTTTGCCTCCTGCTCCCACGTGAGTTCGTCTGGCCTTGACCGGGATGCGGTTAATGAGGGGGGGGGATCTTCTGGTACTCGTACACCCTGCAAGGGCACAAGAGCAGAGTGGCATGAGCCCAACCTTGGAGGTGCAGCAGCAGCTCCTGCCAGCCAAGACAGCATCTCTCGGGTTCCCTCTGCGGTGAAGGACCCCCACCATGGACATTGTGCAGTCCACACGCTGTCCCTGCCCCATGTACCCCCTCCCCAAGGTCCCCAGCCCGGGGAAGCTGTGGTATATGTGCTCCTTGAAGGGAGCAAACATCGCCAAGCCTCTCTTGGAGGCGAGGGGACAGATGCCCAGGGACACCCTGCTTTCCACCTTCAGCAGAAACACCATTGCACACCAAACCCAGGCGTGCCCAGTGCCTCCCACTCCTGGGATGCCGTGCTCACCGATACGGGAAGTTGTCCCTGTAGAGATCGTAGTCCAGGTCGCAGTTACTGCTGCAGGAGGGGAAGAGAGGAGAGCAAGTCACTACAAGGGCCATGGAGCTGCCACCTCTGGGCACAGCAGGGCAGGGCCACCCACTCAGCCTCCATCCCCAGGGAGCTGGAGGCACCCCAGAGGGTACCACATAAGCTGATGGGCCACAGCATGCTCGGGGAGGTGGCAGTGCCCTGGCAGGGGTTTACCCTGGAGGCAAACAAGGGTGTTGGGGGGGTTGGAGAGAGCCCCAGGGCAGCATCAGCAGGTTCTACTCTTGGGAAACCGCATTTAGAACACTCTGATGTTAAATTTTATGGTCCCTGGCTCCACACGCATGCTGCCGGCTCGCTTGGCTCCAAATTAAGAAGCGATCTGTCAACGGATCGCCTCCAATGCGGGCAGCCGACGTGCCAGTAATAAATCATGCGCCGTGGACCAGGAGCAGGGGGGAGGAGGAGGAGGAGGAGGAGAAGGAAAGATGCTGAAGCTCATTTTGCTGCTTCAGCTCTTGCAGAGTCAGAGAGTGTAGGATTAAGCCTAACCCGAGGGGAGACAAAGCTGTGCTCAGAGCATCACTGGGAGTGGGGAGACTTCCCTAGCCATGCTGCCAGAAATGGGAGGACCAGGAAAAGGACCCCTAAGGCTCCAGATTTTGCTGCAGATGAGCTTGTCACCCCAGGACGGGTGCTGGAGCTCAGGGAGAGCTGGAGGTCTTCTGGGGGGGCTAATGGGCAAGCTAGACTGCCCTGCCTGGGGCACCAAGCCTGAGCCAGGCTTGCCAGCCCCAAAGGCAGCTTGAAGTCTGTCAGGGGGCAAAGGCACCCCCAGCCCTGCTGCCACCCTGCCTTATTCAAGAATAATCTGCACGGGACACAGCACGCAAGTGCCAGCCCTCCTGGTAAGGGTGAGCTGTCAGCCCAGGGGTGCCAGGACCCAACTGCTCCTGTTCTTTGCATCTGAGGTTATTTTGGGAGCTTTTGGCCCAGCCTTGCTGCCTTCCCAGTTTCCATCCGTCACTGTGACCAGGACAGTGAGTCCTTCATGTCCCCACCTCCTGCCTGTCACCCAGGGAGGAAGGTCAAACCTGCCTTGGGGAAGAGGGGAATAGGCAGCCAGAGGCGAGTCCCAGCCCACGCACAGGCACGGGGAAGGTGCCAGCTCCAACGGCTGGTGCTGCCTGGAGCCCATACCAAAAGAGACAGGGATGCTGCAGCCCTCCCCGCATTGTGTGAGCACTGGTGGCACTGCAGGAGACCTGCTCTTGGGGTCTGGCACCCAGCTAGGGACACAGCAAGGGTTTTCCTGGCTCAGCTCTTTGCTCAGAGCATCCCCCGGGAAGAGCAAAAGCCGCGACTGCCACACTCCAGCAGCCCGAGGGGGCCAGCAGTCCCTGCCCTGCCAGCGCTGCATCCCTCCGGCACCATGGCAACGGGCAGAGCAATTAGTTCAATCAGGGCGTTCGCAAAAAGCTCTCTAACGAGACAGACGGAGCCTGGCTCGTATCCCCTCTTTGCTACACGCCTGCTGAGCTAGTGAGCCAAAAGCACCCAGGGATGGGAACCTGCTCTTCTGCTACCATTGGTGCCACCGCCACCGTCATCTACTGCCACTGTCAGGACCATCCCCGCCCCGGTGTGCCTCTGCAGGGGCGCCAGTCCCCCAAGAAACAATATTCAAAGGCCAGAACTGCAACCAACATCGACATCTGTAACAGGCATGGGGACTGCAGGGCTCTGCTCTTCTCCCAGCACATTCGGATGGGGCAGGGGATCTCCACGCCCCATCGAGGGGAGCCAGCAAGAAGCCAGCCACCACCAGTGCAGCCAGGCAATGCCCCATCAGCATGGGGCACGGACATCCCATGGATGCTGTGGGCAGGCAGCTGGAATAGTCAGAGGTGCAAGTGATGGAGAGCAGGGAGAAGAGGAGCCAGGCATGGGACAGTCCCCAGCCTGAGCCGCCCCCTGGCGCAGCCCCTGCCCCACGCGCCGGCACTCACTGGTACAGGCTGCTGCCATGCTGCCGCTTCTGGCCCAGCCTGGCCCGGCTTGGCTTGGGTTCCCTGGCCATGTCCAAATCTGAGGGGACAGAGAGGAGGAGAATGAGCAGTAGGAAGAAAAGGGGATGCCAATACCCTACCCCACGCAGACACGTCTCTGGCACCGGCTTCCCGGGGGCTCCTGGCCACGCTCCTCTCCTGGCTGGAGATGTCCCACTCCAGAGCACCTGCAGGAGGAGCCAGAGGCTGACAACTCTCTCTAGACTGAAGTTTTAGGGAAGGACTGGGGCAGCCCAGGGTTGTGCCATGACATGGAGTGGCTCCGGCTGCCCCTGCAGCAGCCCCATCCTGTGGGTGTCCCGTCCCCAGGAGCCTGCACTCAGGCCAGGCTGGGCAGGCTCCAATTAGGGTGGCAGAAAGCACCTCTGATGATGAGGGTAATTAATCCTCAGAGACATTTCCCACCACCACGGGGAATCAGCCTTTGCTATCGCTCCTGCCAGGTGGTTGGGACATTTTTCAGGATGCCAGTGAGTGCTGCCCACCACGGACGGGTGGCAGGGATGGGGGAAGCCCCACACCCAGCTGCTTCACACTCCCAAAGGCTGCCAAGGCATGTTCGATGCTGGAATGTGGGGTAGGGATGTCTCCGGATGCGCAGCTTGGTGATGCCACATTACACCTCCCCGGCGATGCTCTTCAGCCCTTCTTTAGGATTTCACAGCCGATGTCCATATAAAAGCCAGCTTGAGTCTGTTTTCTGAGTATACATTTGAGAGCCACCGATGCAATGCTTTCCTAACACCTCCATGTATTTAATTTTGTAATTCTGGGGGGCTCTGAAACATCTCTGACCACTGGGGTAGGGGACGGTGGGTGAGATGTTGAGGGCTCCCTCTTGGCCATGGTAATTGTGACCAGCTGTCCCATGGGTGACTGTGGATGTGACTGCAGCAGGAAACTCCAAGCTGAAGCTTCCCGAGTCCTCTGAGAACACACCAGCTCATCAGAGTGTTCCAGACCTCCCCAGGAGCGTGCAAACTGGCCACAGGCCCCCCTAAGCTCCCCATCTGTTGGAGCAAGGTCCCTCCATCCCTGCGGAGGAGAGGACTTCTGAGCAAGATCCATGCGGAGGGAATCCAGCACTTGTTTGCTTTCCAGGCTGTCACCTTGTGTGATGAAGTCTGCACGCTGGCTCTGATCTTGGGGCGAGCTGGGGAAGGTGCCCCACTCACCCTGTGCACCCCAGGAAATGCTGGCACCCATCTTCTGTGGGTGCAGCCAGCACCCCCGGTGACAGCTGAGCTCACGGCGCAGGGCCAGAGCCCACTGTTGCCACCCCTCTTCCCAGCCCCTCGCACTTGCCCAGCTGCACCACCCACTCCCCTCCCTGCCAGCGGGACGGGGACCTCAGCGCCCTAGCCAGGGACCCCAGCCATGGCCCGTGCCCTGCCACAGGCCACCTGCCCCAAGGGGACTGTCCTGTTGGGGCAGGGGACCCAGGCTGGCAGGGCTCCGTCACCCCGGGACCATCTGCCCTGTATCTGGGCTCCCTTCCCTGTAGCGGCAGCGGGGACATCCCAGTATGGGGAGGATGTTCCTGTCCTGGGGGTGATGGCATGGGGGGGTAATTGTATAGGGGACATCCCAGTATGGGGAGGACATTCCTGTCCTGGGGGTGATGGTATTGGGGGGTAATTGTATGGCGGGTATCCTGGTGCTGGGTGGACATCCCTGTTCAGGGGCTAATGGCACGGGGACATCCCAGTACGGCGAGGCCATCCCAGTACGGGGAGACCATCCCAGCACGGGGAGGCCATCCCAGCACGGGAGCGGCTCGGAGCCGGGAGGCCAAGCGTGTCCGCGGGGAGGGACCGGTCCCAGGGGGCGGGAGGCGGCCTTGCCCTGGGGGGGGGCCGGGCGGCGGGAGGCTGGCCGCGGGGGGGCGGGGGCATGGGCCGGGCTGGGCTGCCGGGGCCGGGCGGGCGTCCCGGGGCCGGAGCATCTACCGGGAGAGGAGTGCGGGAAGAGGGTCGATCCCGGGGGAACGGGGGCACCAAGGGGTGGGGGGCCGGATCCGGGTCGGTACTCACATCTCCAGCCCGCGTCCCCGCTGCCGAAGAGCGTCATCCCCCCGCGGTGCGGCCCCGGCCCCGGCCCCGGCCCCGACCCCCGCCCCGCCGCTCCGGCCCGAGCGCGCCGCCACCGGGCGCTACCACCGCCGGTCGAGCGGGGGCCGCGGGCCGCACCACCGCGAGGGGGGGACTGCCCGCCCCGCCCGCGCCCCGCCCCGGGCGCAGCGATGCTTTATGGCACCATCCCTGCCCGCACCATCCCTGCCCGCACCTACCGCCGGGCCGGGAGCTCCTTCCCCGGCGCTGCAGCTCTACGGACGTGGCAGCTGTGCTGGATCCTCATCCTCCTTCCACCGGTCCCGTCCTCATCCCCCTTTCCCCATCCTATCCCCATCCTCCTTCCTCCACCACCCGCATCTTCCTTCCCCCGTCATCCCCACCCTCCTTTCTCCATGCCCGTTCTCCTTCACCCATCCCCATCCCTGCCTTCAACTCCATCCCCATCCTCCTTCCCACTTCCTCATCCCCATCCTCATCCTCCTATCCCTGTCCTCCTTCCCCCATCCCTACCTTCATCCTCCCCGGGCTCCCTCCCACATCCCCTGCCTCCAGCCCCCTCTGACCAGTGGGGCTCTGCCCCCCTGCCCGACAGCTGGGTTGCACCCTGGCTTTGCCCAGCTTGCCCCAGAGCCATGAGCCTGGCCTCGCCGGCAGCAACATGGCTCGAACCTTCCTCCATGGAGCCGGGGTGCAAACAACCAGCTCGCAGCACCCTGGCTGGGGCCATTTTCAGTTCCACCCAGGCCCCGCGATGGAGCGGGCTGCCCACTCCCTGGCTCTGCGGTGGGAGGGTCTCCACAGGGTGCCAGCAGTGGCATGTCCCCTCCAGAAGCACCCACCAGCGTTGGGGACACAGGCTTGCACCCAGCAAATGAGATGCCATGGCTTGGGGCCATCCTGGGGCTAGAAGAAGCAGCTCTTGGCTACCGAGACCCCCCTGAAACACCCCAAGAGGGCTGGAGACATGAGCTGGGCCATGAGCCAGGCTGGTCCCTCCTCTGACCCCAGCACCCACCCCAGGGATGGAGCTGGAGGTGCTGCCCAGCACGGGCTGTGGAGAGGCGGTGTCTGGTGGGTCTGGGGGAGGATAAGGAGACAAATGGCTCTTACCAAGGGAGAGAGGGTCTTTATTAACCACCCAGAAGCTGGTGAGGAACTGGATGATGATGAAGGACCAGGGGATGGTGAGGAACCCGTGGTACAAGGCTGGGGGGTTCCCACCCAGGCCAGGATGATGGTTCGGAGCTCAGCCCAGTCCCTGCTCTGAGCCGTGCCAGGATCTGCACCCCCTGGAAGCCCCCCTTGGCTCCTCATCACATCAGGACCACGGTCCAGACACAGCCCAGCTGTGTTCAGGAGGAGAGTGCTGTTGGACCTGGCTGTTGCAGGGGCATCTCCCTGCCCTGGAGCTGTTGCAGTGTGATGGCGACAGAGGAAGGTGAGGGGCAGAAGAAGATGCTGTTTCGGGGATGCTGATGCAGAGCACATGCCCCTCTCACCAGGTTTCATCACCATGGGTCCCCTCAGCCCCTGCGCAGGGGAGCCGTTGAGGGGTCCTCCTGAGCCCTGGCCTGGGCTCGGCACAGCACCGCCGTCCTCCTTAGCCACGGGCTTGGCACAGCAGCCAGCGCTGGCCAGTGCCCGGGGCTGCCAGCTCAGGGGTCCTGCTGCCACCGGGAGATGTGCTCCTGGGCTGTGATGAGATGTGGATAGTCAGTGCCTCCCATGTCAGGAAGAACCCAGAGGTCTGGGCAGGGCTGGCAGCAGAGGACAGCCCTGGCAGAACCTCAGCCCCCCTGGGAAGGTGCAGGAGGGCTCCCAGCTGCCCACTCACCAAACTGGCAGATGTACCGGTTTCGGGTCTTGCAGCGCTGGTCATTCCAGTTGAAGGCGGCCGACGCTTGCATCTCCACGCAGTTCCCAAACCTGTGCCCCGGCAGGAGGGCGGTGAAGCCAGCCAGCACGGTGGCATGGTGGTGACACCGCACAGAGGTCAGGTGTCCTCTGGATCCAGCGGGGACTTACCCTTGGTTGTCTGGCTGCCCGAAAGCGAAGCTGGTGAAGGAGGACGGCTTGCCCACATCCCAGCGGAAGGAAGCCTTGGATGTCTTGTAGGTGAGACCTGGAGCATCGGAGGTGGGGTGGCAGGTCCGCCTGCACGCTGGGCACCCTGCAGCTTGCCCCCTGCCGTCACTCACCGATCCAGAAGTTCCCGGTCTCAAAATCAGTGTCTGTCACCCTGTTACCAGTCTCCAAGCGGCTGAGGTAGAAAGCCAGGATGTCCTGGACCTTCTGGTTTCCGATCTGGGCCAGCGTCGCCCCTTTCTCCTGTGGGGAAGGGAGTGAGTCACACCAGCACGTGGCCCAGACCCACAGCAGGCAGTGGAGGGCTGCACACGGGGGCTGTCAGCATGGGTGGCATTTTTCAGCTGCACAGGGATGTTTGGAGCATCCGAGGGGGTCACCTGGCACTTTATTTTGGCTCCATAGTAGGTGTCAGCCTCGGGGGACACCATGAAGCAGTCGCCATCTATCTGCACATCGCAGGCGTGGAAGGGGAACCGAATCTTCACTGGGGGCAGAAGCAGGCACAAGTGGGTCCCTGTGCCGGCAGAGGTGGGCCCCCTGGAGGACCCTTAGCCCCACTCTGGGGGTCCCTGCCTGCAGATCCCTGCTGCAGCACAGGTGGGTGCAGGCTCACCGCCACACTCGGCTCCGCCATAGCCCACGTCGCAAAGGCAGGAGCACTCCTCCTTCCTGAACTTCCCGTGGAGGCACTGCCCGCTGCATCTCACTGTAGGCAAGGTGCTGTGTTAGCTGGCAGGGGGCTCGGCAGCCCCTGCCCGCCCCAGCTGAGCTCGTGCCGCATGTCTGCGCACTGCACTGAGCTGCCCATGTTGCACTGGCCATGCATGCATGCATGTGCTCCACCACTGTGTGCACTGAGCAGACCATGAATGCTGCACCAGCCATGCACACATGCACTTCATTGGGCCTGTGCCTGCACGCACTACACCAACACTGCACGCATGTGCGCTGCGCCAGCCGTGCACTGCGCTGGGCCCTTTGCATACACATGCACTGCACCTACACTGCACATGCACTCACCCTGTGCATGCCTGCAACACACTGGCCATGCATATGCATGCACCACACTAAAGCTTCACATGCACACATTGCACCAGCCATGCACACACTGGCACCGCACTAACATTGCAAATGCACGCCCTGCACCCATCCCGTGCGTGCCTGCATTGAACTGGCCGTGCACACAGAGGCACTGGTACTGCACATGCATGCACTGCACCCACCCTGTGGATGCCTGCACTGCACTACCGAGGGGCGAGGGGAGCGGGGGTTGTGCAGGTTCCCCTCTCACCTTGGCAGTACCTGCCCGTGTAGCCAGGGGGGCAGGTGCACTGGCAGCTGCTCATGTCGAGGCGCCCGCTGTTCCTGCAGCTCATGCGGCAGGGGTTCCTGGGCACCTCTGGGCACAGCAGGGAGGTGGGTGGGCGTCAAGGGCTGCGGCACCGCTGGGGGCCGTGCAGGGGCCGGGGGGCGGGCGGGCACTCACCACAGAGCCCGCCGCCGTGGTCCCAGGACTTGAAGCAGCCGGAGAGGCCGGCAGTGCAGAGGGAGCACCAGGGCCCCGGCTTGTAGGGCAGGACGGGTGTCCCTGCCACCTCCCAGTTGCCCCTGTTGCCCCAGGCAGCTGGGTGTGGCCACCCGCCCCGCCCACCCCACCAAGCCCCACCCACCCAGCCTCACCCATTTCTGGGGAAGACCATGCCCAAATCCCACAGCCCCGCCCTCTGTCAGCACAAAACCACGCCCACATTCCCAATCCCCGCCCACCACCAAGGCAAGACCCTGCCCTCACCGTGCACCCCCATTGGCCAGCACAGCCACACCCCCGCCAGCCCCACCCACAGAGCGGGAGGGCCTCTCCCAGCTCCGCCCCCACACCACTGACACCCTCCCATGGCCCCAGTCCTGTCCCTGCCTCATTGACCCCTGCCCCCGCAGGCCCCGCCCCGTGGGCCCCACCCTGCCGGCCCCACCCCGCAGGCCCCGCCCCCGGCAGACTTACCCTGGGGAGTAGACACAGGCGAAGGCCTCGCTGGGGCCATGGCCGCCAGGGCAGAGGTGCCGGCCGCAGCCCAGCCACCCTGCCGTGGCCCACACCAGCTGCGAGAGAGCGTGTGTCACCCCAGTGCCCGGCCCCCCGTGCCCCGCTGCTCCCCGTGCTCACCTGGGTGTAATGGCGGCAGGTGGCATTGCTGGCACAGCGCCCCGTCCCGTAGTCGTAGCGTTGGCCCTCGTCAAACCAGCGCTGCAGCACAGCCCCGAAGCCCCCAGTGCCCACCGGCAGCAGCGCCTCGCTCCAGCCCAGCTGGGGGGCCGGCGGTGGAGCAGGACCCCCCAGGCAGCTGGCTGCCCGTGCCCCCGCCAGCCGGCCCAGCTCCTCGCTCCACTCCTGTTGGGGGCAGTGTGCCGTGAGCCGTTGGGGGTCCCCAGGGACGGCCCGGTGGTGGGGGGATGCTGGGACAGTGGGGGGCCACTCAGGGGGTGTTTGGGGACCACCTGGGGGGGCGGTCCAGGGGATGACTGGGGGATATCAGAGGGCTGACGTGGGGGATGCAGCAGGGGACACCAGGGGACCAGCCTTGCCCTTGATGTGTGCAGGTGTGGGTTGATCGGGGGGCATCAAGGGCTGTCACAGGACATGGGGAACACAGCTGGACTCCAATTATCTTAAAGGTCTTAAAAGATTCTATCATTCTATATCCAGGGCCATCGTGGAGAATGGGGGACCCCACTGGAGACCCCCAGGGACCATTCCTGCCCCGCCTGTGGTGTGTGCAGATACAGGATGCTCAGGGGACATCAGGGGGGCATGGGGGACCCCACAGGGCACCCCAAGGGACCAGCCCTGCCTTTGGTGTGTGCTGAATCTGGCAGTAGGACATTCCCCAGGGTCCCCACGCTGGCCAGATCTTCGGCTTCATTAGGTTGTTAACTATGTAGTGTGTAGCATGCACGGGCTGCCCCCTGCACCGGGCATGGAGTGGGAAGTGGATGAGGCATCCGAGGTGGGGCCTGTGGGGGGGGCTCACCAGCTTCTGCATGTTGGCGGCGGGGGGCTGCACTTTGCTCCTCAGTTTGTTGTGCAGCGAGAGCACCAGGAAGGTCTCCTTCATGCTGAGAGCTGGGGGTGGGGGCAAACAGCTGGGGCCAAGGGGGCTGTGGGGTGCAAGTGCCTCCCCCGCATCGCCAGCTGCAGCCAGTCCCTTCCGGGGGCCGTGGGAGCAGACCCAAAGGGTCCAACTGCAGCCAGGGATACGGGGGAGGCACCCGGGTCTCCATGGAGACTCGAGGGGAGAGAAGAAATCGCTTTTGGGCTGGAAGCACAAAAGGGGCAGGGGCCAGGGGGAGTCCAGCCTGCTGAGCCCCTCTCTCATACTGGTGGGCTGAGAAGTCCAGGAATGTACCCACCACCCCCCTGCCCCCCTCACCTCTGTCCTGCCAGCACCCAAACCCCACCAAGCTGGACCCTTTGCTCACCCCTGACACCAGCCCTGTGCTCCCCTTCCCAGCCCCATGCCATTACCGGCCCCAGCCCGCTCCCCAGCCCCATTCCATCACCAGTCCCATGCCCCCCCACAGCCCCTTCTCATTCCATCCCCAGCCCCCATCACTCACTGAGACCCCCACTGCCATCCCTGGGTGCCCATCACCCACCCAGCCCCCATCCACCTGGCCTAGCCCCAGGGGACAGTGCTCAGGGTGCACCCACTCCCCGCTAAACCAGCTGCCCCCAGCCCTGCTGCCGGCAGCAAACCCCCCAGCCCCTCTCCCGATTACCTCCTGGAGCCAGCACGGACAACTTCTCCGGAGCACCTGATCCCGTCTCACCCACCCTCCACACCAGGAGGTTGCAAACCAGCAGCACCGAGGGCTTCATGCAGGTTCCTGGAGTGGGGAGACCAGACCCCCACGGCTCTGGCGGGAAGATCTGGGAGAGATGAGCCCCCCCACAGCAGCCCTGGCATTGGGTGAGCTTGGCCGCGCGCTCCTGCGCACTTCTGTGTGCTTGTGTGTGTGTCTGGTTGCAGGATTTGATCCTATTCAGGACTCCAGACAGGCACCGCTGGTCAGCTCAAACAAAAGCTTGACGGGTGAGTAATAGCTCTGTCAAAACAGTTGCTCGCTGGCGCGAACACGGCAGACAACTCCCGGGGCCGCGGGCTGCAGCCCTGCCGGGATGCCCCGCAGCGGGGCCAGCGCCCCGTGCTCTGCCCCAGCCCTGCCGCAAGCCGGGGTCCGGGTGGGAGGGCAGGCAGCAGCGGGTATCCCAAGTGCACCACTTTGGGGCACTGGGAGATTGGATGTCAAGGGGCTGGGGGCAGCTCAGGGCCCCCCCCGGCTGCCAGCTTTCCTCCTGCCCCATGAATTAAACATGCTGGGGAAGTAACACACACCACCGTGGGCTCGAAGCCAAATACCCGCTCCGGGGAGCTGAGCAGCATGGTTACGGTTACCGGGTGGGAGGATGCGAAGGCCAGGGGGCCAGCAGTGGGAGAGATGCTGGGCTCGGGGGGGGGGGGGGGGGGGGGGGGGGGGGGGGGAGGTGGGGGGGGGGGGGGGCATGTCTCAGCAGGCGCTTAGGGCCAGGCAGGGGTCCCAGAGCCCATGCTGCTGAGGGGCTCAGTAGCACCTTGATGGCTCTGCCCTGACGCAGGGCTCCCAGCACCCATGTCAGGTGTTCCCCTGTGGCAGGGCAGATGTGTGAGTTCAGACATCCCTGCTCAGGGGTGCCTGGAGGACAAGCACATGAGGCTGTGCCCCTTCCGCTGGGCTATCACAGTTGGGAGGGACCGGAGCATCCCACCTGCTGGTTTTGGGGCTGAGCTGGATGTCAACAGAAATCCAGCTCCGAACGCCTTCAGCTCCCTTGGCTGGAGCCTAACTCTCACCCTGGCCTGAACTCCAGCCCCACGGCTAATGCCAACCCCAGCCTTCATCCAAACCCTCCTGTTCATACGGACCTGAACCCTTGGCATCGGTCCTTACACTGACCTTAACCCTTACCCGAAACCTGCCCTTAGCCCTGGGAGTCCAGTGCTCACTCCAACCCTTGCCCTAGTGCCAATCCCAACTCTAACCCTAACCTTAACACTGACCCCAGCATTAACTCTGACCCTAACGTTAATGCTGCCCTTAATGCTGACTGGCACCTCAGCTCTCGGCTGCAGGAGAGCCCTGGGGTCCTTCTCTAAGCTCCAGTGCAGCTGAGCTCACTCCAGCAAAGCCATGGGCAGCCGGCAAGCCCACCGCGCTGCTGGGCTGCCCCCTGCAGCAGCCCCAGCTCCCATGGAGAGCTGGATCCCAGTGCCAACGCCGGAGCCATCCCTTCTCCTGGGAGACTTTCCCACACTCAGCAAACACGTGGGATTAGCCTCATCCTGCACCCCTGTGTGCCACAGAGCCAGGGCTGGTCCTGGGGGGAGCCCAGCACCGCAGGTACAGCAGCAAGTGCTGTGACAGCCACCACCTGGCCCCGGCACCCACTAGCCCTGTGACACGAAAGGGCCCAAAGCCCCTGATGTGCGGAGAGGGAGGGGAACGGAGAGGCAGGGGAACGGAGAGGCTGGTGCCAGCACCAAGGGGAAACTTTCCTACAGCTCGGCCTCAGACAGGGGAAAAAACAACAAACACACGGGCACGTGCCATGGATAAATCCCAGCGTGTGCAGGAGTGCGGCCGCGAGCGAGCAGGGCAGGACCAGACCACTGGCATCTCTGCAGTCCCTGCAGCCTGCGCAGCCAGAGCCAGCCCGGCATGATGCTCCTCGTGCCACCACCAGCCTGGCCGGTCCCGGGCATCCTGCAGCTGCCCCTCAGCAGCACCCAGGTAAGGATCCCTGCACCTCCCTCCAGCCCCCTCGCAAAGCCCACACTGGGGGCTTCTCAGCACCCACCTCTCAGACCCCAACGCGCTGGCACTGCCTTGGCGGGGACACACACACACACAGAGTATCGCCCCAGCCTCAGAGGGGCTGCCCAGGGCCAAGGAGGACAATTGTGGGGCTTTTCCCCTGCAGCAGCAAGATGATGCTAAACCCACCCGGCGTATCCAAGCTGCTCCGCAGTGTCCAAGTGCTGGGGCAGGACCGGGTGGAGGGGCTGAGGCTGGAGCGGATGCAGAGGCGGGAGCAGACCCCACACTGGGACAGGGAGGAAGGGGCTCTGCCCAGGGCAGGGCATCCAAACCAACCCCAAAGATGCTGCCTGCTTGGGAGGGTCCCCCTGGGCTGCGGCAGGGTGGCAGGGGACCCTGGCAGGTGACGGGGATGTCCTTGCATCCCCCCAGGAGTGCCTGAACCAGCAGCAGGTGCTCAGCACGGTGTGGCAGATGTAGAAGCTGCTGGTGGCGCAGGAGGCTGCCCACCTGCAGGGCACGCGTGGTCTCTGGCAGCAGCTCTCCATCCTCCACAGCCGCCTCCAGCGACAGGCCACCAAACGCAATGGTAACCCCGGGCAGGTCACCACCACGGGGGTGGCATCCCCGTGGGGATGGGTCCAAGCCCCAGACCTCCGGCAGGCAGCCTGGCGAGGGACCCCCAGCTCCTTGCTGGGGTTGGCTCCAGCCTGGCGATGCCTGTCCTCACCTGTGTCTGTCTGTCTGCAGAGACCTGTCCGCAGCTGGCGGTGCCTCTGAACGGACGGATGCTGGGCCGGAGCATGCGGGTGGGCCATGACGTTCACTTTGTCTGCGATGCTGGCTTCAGGCTGGTGGGCTCCGAGACGCGCGCCTGCCAGTACGACTGCACATGGAGTGGCACCCAGCCCTTCTGCAGAAGTGAAGTGGAGCAGGGTTGGGGTGCCATGTTGTTGCCCTGAGCTGCGGTGTCCCATCACTCTGCTCTGCTACTGTGTGAGAGCAGCCCAGAGGCTGCAGCGAAGGGCACCGAGGCTGGGCAGCAGGATGGGGTGAGGATGGGCTTCTCCAGCTGGTGTTCACGAGCTCCTTCTCCCTAAGTATTGACGACTGCTCCAGCAACCCATGTGCCAACAGTGGGACATGCCTGGATGGCAACCGGAGCTATACGTGCCTCTGCCCCCAGGGCTGGCCAGGCCCCAGCTGCCAGAGCCCCATCTGCGCCTGTAGGTGCCTGGGTCTGGGCTGCGGAGGACAGGGATGCTCATGGGGACAGCACTCAGCCATGCTGCGCCCGTCTCCCCCTTCCCTAGCAGCCCCCCAGGATCTCAGCCCCCCCCCATCTCCCTTTGACACACCCCCCAGCAGTGACACCCGCTGCCCCCCCACAGCCTGGGTGACGCTGAGCAATGCCTCCTTCAGCTGCCAGCCCCGCTGTGCCGAGAGCCGCGTGGGCTCCTGGCGCTGCAGCTGCGATGCCGGTTTCCAGATGTGAGCTGGTGGCGTGTGCCATGGTAAAAAGGGGTTGAAGATGGTGGGGAGGGGGAAACTGTCTTGGTGGTGACAGGACCCCAGTCATGTCCCACTCTGTCCCCCCAGATGTGGACGAATGCCAGCTCTTCCAGTCCAGCCCCAGGACCCGGCTTTGCCTCCACAACTGCCTCATCCTCCCCGGCTCCTACTGCTGCCTCTGCCCCCCTGGCTACCTGCTCCACGCTGACCGCAGTGCCTGCAAGGGTAAGCGTGGTGGGTGCAGGGCAGGGAGCATCCCCCGGGAGCAGGGGTGTGGGGAGGAGCAGCAGGGACAGCCCCACTCGCCCCGTGTCACCGCTGCAGACGTGAATGAGTGCGCCATGAAGCAGCACAGCTGTACCCAGGGTGACTCTCTGCATCAACACCTTTGGGGGCCACCGCTGTGTGCGCCCCAAGTGCCCCCTGCCCCGCCACAACACCAGCTACGTCAAGACCTCTGCCTTGTGAGTACCACGTGTGACTCAGGCTGTGTCATGCCCTCTCCCCCAGGTGATGGGTCCCACAGTGCCCTGGGGACCGCACCCTGCCAAACCTGGGGCAGCAGGGAGAGTGCCAGCCAGTGCTGGCAGCAAATTGTCACGTGGGGTGCTGGGTGTGCTTAGCATGCTCCCCGATGGTCTCAGGATGCTGGTGGCTGGGTCCCCAATGGTCTCAGGATGCTGGTGGCTGGGTGTGTGGGTGGGAGCCCACTGACACATGGTGGCTTTATGCAGGATCCCGTCCCCCCAGAGCCCCAGCCTAGGGGGAACAATGCTGTTCCCCCTCTGCTGCACATCCACACGGTGCCATCAGCTGCCACCCAGCAGGCAACCCCCCTGGTTCTGCTTTTGAGACTAAATCCCTTTGTGGCTGAGCACAAGCTGCCCAAGCAGAGGAGCTCGCCTACTCTGGGTAAGTTCATCGATGGGAGGCATGTCTGAGCCTGGCTCCATCCCTGGCCTCCAGCTGGGACTGTGGTGCCCCTGGTCCCAGCCCCAGAGCGTGACCCAGAGCTGCAGCCCCACAAGGCACCGTGTTTGCCTGGCAGAGGAGGGATGGGACACAGATCCGATGGCAGGCACGCTGGGATGTGGCTGTCTTGGGTGGCTCTGCCGCAGGACCAGTGGTGGGGCTGGAGGCCCTGCCCGCAGTGCAGACTGGGCTTGTTTGCAAGGATGCGGGCAGCTCCCTGAGAGCCAAACCCCAGCACTGAGCCGCGGTTCCCCTTCTTTCCTGGCAGCCAGTGTGAGAGGAACCCCTGCCCCACCGGGAGCCGAGCCTGCCGCCTGGCTGCCACCTCCACCTCCTTCCACTACCTGCCGCTCTGGGCCAACTGTACTGTGCCCTGCGTCCTCTTCAAGACGTCCACCACCCGCTCCACAGGCGACAGTCTGCATTTCACCATCGTGGGCGGCCGGGGACAGGGCGCCTTTGCCGTGTGGTGCTCCAGCCAGCAGATGGGAGAGCTGGTGCTCACCAGCCCTGTGGCAGGGCCAGCCACACTGGAGGTGGAGCTGGAGCTGGAGATGAGCAAGTTCTCCTGCAAGGTCCTCCTGGGCAAGCACGTCTTTAAGGTCACAGCCTTTGTGTCCCTATATGAGTTTTGATCCCCTTTGGAGGTGAGTGTGGGGCCAAGCCAGAAGTCTTTCCGGGGGAGTGATGGAGCAGGTTCAGCTCAGTGCTCCCAGTTCTCGTCCCATTGGAGGCGTCTCTCTCCCATAACACTTGCTCATGGCTGGTAGAGCAAAGCCACCGCAGCAGAAATGGTGCCTGTCACAAAGGCTGCAAGGAAAACCCTGCAGGCAACGGGGGGACCAGCCTGGGGGTACCTGCCTCTGCCAGCCCCCCTCCTCTCTGCCTGCACAGCACACGGAGGGGCATGACAGAACAAGCTGACAGCACGTGGTGTGCAGGTCCGGCTCCTTGTATCTTTTAACCTCTAATAAAAGAAAAGTGGCTGTTGGAAGGGCGTCCTCCTTGCTGTATGCCTGCTGTGTGGGATCAGCCCCGTGCTCCTGTGGCAATGCTCCTGGGGAGAGCTGGGGGCTGTGGCCATGGCAGGGTCCCCTTGCAGAGTTTGGGGTGCCAGTAGAGCTGTCAAGCCCACCCAGGATCATGCAGTGTATGTGTCCCTCCCAGCACCACTCTTCCCACGGGGGCATGCTGAAGAGCCCCCCAGTGCAGGACTGGGAGGCGGGCTGAGCATACTGCCCTGCACAGACAAGGCTCATTCCCAGCCCCTTTGGCAGGTGCAGCACAGCAGGGCTCCCTGGCACCCGCCGAGCAGGGGACAGCGGCCGGGGGCCGTGTTTCCCCATGGCCAGGGGACTTCCCTCTGCAACAGCTCTGACAGGAGCTGACTGCACGGGCAAAGCTGCAGGTCCGCAGCTCACTGAGCACTCAAGCTGTCCCCTTGCTCCTGACTCGAGGAGGGTGGGCAGCGAGGACAAAAGAGTGGCAGCCCCCCACACTCCTTGGGCCCCTCCTGCCACCAGCAGCACAGACAGAGCCCTGTGCAGGGAGCGCTGCTGGCAGCTGGAGGTTGAAAAGGTGACGGGGGCTTTTGGGGACAGTGAGTGAAGGACATGCCACCCCTGGGACACCCTTTCCTCCACACACAGAAGCCTTCTTAGGTGAGTGTCCAGCCAGCCCATGCCAGAGCCCCTCACACAAGGCAGCCGCTGTGCACACACCGCAGGCGGCTCATAAAGGCCCCTTGTGTGCCCGTGGCCGGCGCTGCCACCGGCTCTGCTCGCTGGCTCCTGGGGCTCCACACGGCTGCTTTGCTGCAGGAGGGGGACGAGCCCCCCCGGGGGCATCAGAGCTTCGGGCCGGACTGGCTGTGCTGCCTCACGGAAATCCACAGTTGGCCCGTGCCAACCGAAATAAGAGGCTGGGACACAAAGTAGGGTACAGTATTGGCAAGTGTAAACATTTATTCCTGCACATGAGGTGTCCCAGCCAAACAGGGCACCCCAAACGTGGTTTTGCACAGGGTTCTTATACCCTTCAAACCTTCAGGTACAACATGACCTGACTAAGCACCACCTCCCACATTGCTGATTACCAGCCACAGTAAAACTTCGCGAAGAAACACTATTTTTCCAGCATTCTCACTGCTTGTCTATCGATCCAGACGTACCTGGAGTCAGTCTTGCTGGAGTTACTGATCTATGACACCAGGCAATGCTGGGAGGGTTTCAAAGCCATGTCTTTGGATGCTAGGGTGCCCAGGGGTATCTTTCATCCTTCATGGATACCTCTAGGCTTCCATGAAGGAAAGTCCTTATTTCCAGGGCTGGGCTGCCCTTCGGTTTGTTTTACTTAAGCACAAACAATACTGAAGCCTCCAGTAAAATTCCACTACCTTGTTACATCGCAGTTATAACCTGAACTATGTATATAATAAGAACATACATTTTCACGCTGCAAAGATGGGTTGGTGGAATAGTTAGAGAAAGGAATTTTCCTAACGGGACGGCTGGAACCCCCTCGCCTTCCCACCGCCGGCGGCCAGGTCACCCCGGCACCGCCCGCCCGCGGCCTCGGCTGTTCCCATAAACCAGCCGGCGCCACCAGCGACAGGGCACTGCTGCCTTCGGGGGGACCGGGGGCAGCGCAGGCACCTCCGCTCCTCCCTGGGCGGCCTTCGGAGGGGTCGCGGCTGTTCGGCGGGGGTTCGCCGCCTCCCCGAGCGATGAGGACGGTACAACGCGAGTGACCCGGTGCCACCAGCGGGAAGGCCCCCGGCTGGCGAGGCCCCGCGGGGTGGGTGCTGAAGGGCTGGCGCCCAGGGCCTGGCCCGAAGGCCGTGCCGTGCCTCAGGCTGTCCCCCCGGTGTGGGGCCCGCAGGCCCCGGGCCGCCCCAGCCAGGCCGCACACTCCGGTGGAGCGAGGAGGCCCCGTCCCGCCCCGGCTGCGCGGAGCGGCCCCACCGCGCCCGGCCCGGTTTGTCCCCTGCGCGCCGCCGTACCCAGCCGTTGCCGTGGCGACGGGCCCAGCGGCCTGAGCGCGCGGAGGTGCCGGGAGCTGCCGCGTCGGCCTCGGTTGGGGGCCCCGCGACCCGCCCGGGCATGAGGCGGGTACGGGGCCGCTCTCAGCCGCCTCTGCGGGGAGAAGGTGAGGAGAAGGCGGTGGCGGATCCGCGGGGTGTCTGACCGGCCCTCCCCGCAGCGGCTGCCCGCGACCCCGCTCGCCCGGCCCGGCCCGGCCCGGCCCGCGGGGCCTGCCCGCAGCTGCCCGGGAGGAGCCGGTCCCCGGCGCGGCTCGCTGCGTGCTGCCCCCGCTGCCCCCCGCTCGGCGGCTTGGCGGCCGAACACCCGAGGGGTGAACGTGACAACTCCCGGCTGGCTTACAGCCAACTAGGTAACTAGGAGGGTTAACAAGTGGCGCCAGCTCAGTTACCCTGTGAGGTGGTGAGTGACCCCGAGGGCGGCTCCGTGCCCCGAGTGCCGGTTCGGGCTCTGCAGCCGGGCCCGCGGGGCGCCGGGCTCACCCGCGGCGTAGGGTACCCGCCGGGCAGGGGACGCGGCCTCCTCGGGTCCCCTCACACGCAGCTCTGTTTTTCGTCAGTACCGGTGAGTGATCAGTGCATGGGCTACAAGGGAAGCCGTCGCACTGGCAGGGAAAGGCCAGAGGAGCTTTGCCTCTGAGGGCCTTTCCTGCTCCGCCACTGGCTGCCGGGCTCGGGGGGGGGCTTTGGTCGCAGTTCACCACATAAAAGTTTCTGTAGAATTGGACCAAGGTTTTTGATATTAAACAACATAATGTTAAATCCCTCTGGTGGTGTAAAACAGCAAAATCTTGCAGTGAAACAGGGATTCCAGGGTCTGGGTGGGCTGAGCGCCCTCAGCCAGGGTCTGGTTAGGAGAAAGGAGAAATGTGGGGATTTTTTCAAATAATTTGAGCAGTTTTTGTAACAAGTAGCTCAAATTGATGCGCAAGCAAGCTTTCAACAACCTAACGAGAAAAATACCATGTGATTAGTGACTATCATCATTGATGAGCCAGTTGCCATGTAGCAATTTAAACTATGCATGCATGCAGGCCGGTACTGCTAATTTCTTCAAAGGCTGAAGTTAGGAATTATTTTTTTTCCAGCCTGCTTGTCGATAAGACCGTGCTGATGAGCATAAATTACATTCTTTTGTATTCTTACCTGCTGCTTCTCTACCAGTTGACACCAAAAGATCCTTTGTTGGCTGTGATGACACAAAAAGCCCTTTGCCTGGGGCTGATGCAGGACTGTTGGTGCACCAAGGTCTGGAATTGTTCTGCTCACGCTTTCAGCCTGTTGGCATTTTTCTGGTACTGGAACTACTATAAAAAAATGCTGCAAACGAGCCAGAGATGACCTCCTTTTCTTTCAGCGTGCTCAGGTGCAAGTTAATCGGATTGATTGAAGTTGCTTATCCCTGTTAGATGTTAATTCAACATCGTCTCTAGTTACTAAGGAACCATGAGCGCGGTGCAGAGGTACTTGTGCTTCAAGTCAGCTCGGGTCCGGCAGACCTTCTTAGTGCCGGTTTTACAATGCTACCCCTGACCTGCTGCCTGTATCGTACTCCCCGGTATCCGCTGCACCCAAGTTTTCCGTGAAGCAGAGCAGCCCAACTCTCTGTCGTTAAATGCCCATCCTGGCTCCACAGCAAGTGAAAAGCAACAACTAGCAATCCAACACAAATTGAAAAAAAGGAGAAATGGCTTCTGAGTTCATAGCTGTTCTGCAAACAGGAATCGTAAACGTCAGGAACTTTCCAGGTTATGGTTGTAACTCATCTTTGCAATTAAATTTGCTTTCTCCTGCCAGGAGTCCAGACACGGTAGGACAGCTGAATAATCAAGCTGCTTCCTGTGTGGATGTTCTGCATACGTAACTCTCTGCTCAGTTCTTCTAGCAACAGTCTGCTTTATACCTGTGTTGTGGAGTAACTCCTGCTTCTTTTCCTCTTCTTGTCATTAGTGTATCAGTTTACTTTTTCAGTTTCTAGTCTTTCCACTTCCTTTGTTGCTGACAAAGGAGTCTCTGTTGTCTTGCATGCTGCGTGGTGCTGAATTGCAGTTCCAGACCACGTGCTCCAGTGGGGCCACCAGCTCTCCCCTCCCTACACTTCTCTGCACCAGCTGGAAGGACAATGTGGCATGTCTGAGACAGGTGAAAGGACTTGTTCTGCCACCATCCATAGCAGTGTTCAGACATGAACATGTCCCCAGACCACAGCAGATCATACTGCATCTCTGGACTGTCACCAAAATACCCTCTCAGCTCTTTTTACTCTATTTATTTAGGTCTAGATCCATTCAAAGACTGGCAAAACCTGCAAGTTTCCCTTAGCTGAAAATCTGGGGTATTGTTGTTTCATGCAGACATCAGCACTTGCTTTTAGAGTGTGGAATTGTTTTTTTTTTTTCCTTTTGTCACTATTGATACAAAATCCCCTGTGCAGAGGGAAGTATCTCCTCAGGTGTGTTGTCATTTTAGTCTCTCCAACTTTCTGTCTGCCTTGGAGCACATCTCCAGCACTTGGGCTCAGTTGCGATATTTTTGTATCACATTTTTTTTTTCCATTTTTGATTTCTGTAGATGAATATCTGCAATAAACCTCCTAATAAGACAGCTCCAGAGAATTTGGCCGAAGCTGTTCCTGAGGTGCAGGTCCAACGCGCTCGAAGGAATGGCTGGAGCTGGCCTCTGCACCTTTTCCAGATTATTGCTTGGTCACTGTACCTCTTCTTTGCGCTGGTTGGCTTTGGAATCCTGGTTCCTCTCCTGCCTCGCTACTGGCTGCCTGCTGGCTATATCGTATCCTTTGGTCAAGAGGAGAACACGGACCGTAATAAACTATTGGTGGGACTGTTTTACAATAGTTGTTAGGTAGTGTAGAAAGTGTAGGAGAAAGTAGCTGAGCCATAATCTTTTCTGAACTATAACTATAATTTTGATCTTCTCCTGTCTATAAAAAACAGTTATTCTGAGTTACTCTGCCCTTGAACTTTGGGTAGGTCACTAAAGTTCTGCTTGTTGCCTTCATCACTCTGTTAAGGTGACTGTCTTTGCTTCCAAGACTCCTTTGCTGTCTACTTCTGCCTGTGTGTCTCCTTTGTTTTATATTATTCTTCTACAAGCTTGTTGCAGGGTTTGAGGGAAGTCAAACTAGAAGAGCCCCTCCTGAAGCCCCCTTGCCGCAGTGGGCAGCCGCACCTCCCCACGCTGACTGACCGAGTCTTGAAAGGCGGCTTTATCTGTTGGTGGTTATATGGTGCGGTCGCTTGTGATAGCTGGCAGTTATCTTCTCCCTGGGCCTTCTCCGGGGTCTTCTGTAGAAAATTTGTCAGTGAAAGGCAAGGTGGTGTAGTGTGACCCTCAGAGGAGAGGTCTGTCGTGCAGCAATTTAACGCACGTCTAAACTGTCCTCTCAATGCAGGCAGCATCAGAAGATGAGGTACTTGTGCTGTGAAGGCATCTTGTCCTGTGAGCTGTGCAGCAAAGCCCAGCTCAGCCCAGCCCAATGTGTTTTCGGCCTCCTGTCCTCAACCCGCCTCCCTAGAGCTGTGCGTGCTGCTCCTGCAGCTGGGAAGGAGAGAGACTAGAGATGGGGTGTGCTGGGGAGTGATCCCAGTGCTCCCAGTGCCACCTTCTACTGTCATCTGTGCCCAGGGAAGGAATTTTGTCAAGGCCAGGCCCTGGCTTCTCCTGGTGGACTAGGTTGTCTGGGGAGTGGCAGGCTGGAAGAGGGTATCCCAAGATTGGAATTTAGTACTTAACAAGCTGGTGAGGATTTTTAATTTGATGTGCGCCTCTGGGTGTACAGAAAATAAACTGGAAGGTTTGCACACATGCTCATTTAGCTGCAGTGTATTTTAGCAGCAAACTCTTGAGCACAGCGGTACTCCAGGCATGCAGGTTGCTGCTTTGTATGTGTACATTCTTACGTATTTGTATATTCTTTCCAAATATCAGCCATTACTGCAGGTGCCTGGTCAAAAGTACTGCTAAAGCACATTTGCTCTGGCTTGCCACCATGTTAAGAAGTAAGAATCCAAACAGGCCGTGTTTCACGAAACAGTGGCAAATCCTGGATACCGTTTGCCTGTAAATTGTACAGGAGCCTTCTTTAAAGGGGCGATCCTCGTCCTTGGGATTCTGACTGCAGGAAGAGGAAAGCAAGGTGATCAGTACTAGTTCCTTGATACGACCTTTTTTTTTTCCTTTCTCGTGAGTTTGTTCTTATGAAGGGGCACGTGCGTGGCCTCAACTGAGTGTTCCTTTCCAAGGAGTCGGTATGGACTGAGATATATGGACCTACGTCAATGGTCTGCATGTGGGTCCAGATTCTGGTAAGTAAAGGTAATTTTTAGAAATGTCCTTCCTAGCACAGGAGGTTTTGTGAGGCAGAGTAGTACATAATAAGGAGGGTTGTTCTGTAGACTTAGTTATCTTTTTCTGGAAAATATTTATTATCTCTGTTAATAAAGCTCAGGTTAATGTGCTGCAGTCAGTTATATAGTGATACTTCATTCTAAGCCATATATTTCTCATCTGTGTGGCCTTTGTGCATTAAGGATAAAAATTACAGGCATTAAATCATATGATCCTTAACTGTGTACTTCAGTGTCCAGGAGTGTGTTTTATCTACCATTTAGTTGTTCATCTTACTGCAGTCTCCATTGATCCTGCGGATGCAAATGTGCGAGAAAAAAACTATTTGGGGCCTCTGGCCGCCTTCAATCGTAATCAACACACACATGTCATTGAAAACCATCACTGCCATGTCTGCGATGTCGATGTGTAAGTATCTTCTCTTCTTCTCCTACTACTTGGTTTTCTTCACCGTTACACATCACCGTTAGTCTTTAATGCTAAACTCTCTTAAGATTGAAATCGAGCCCCTGAGGCTCTATAGCGCAAGTTAAACTTTGTCCTGTGGCAGGGCTCAGTTAATCGGGTCAGTGCCCTCTGTCAAATACGTACACGGTTCTGTGTTGCATTTAATTGGTCACGTGTTGTGTGGAGCGGACTGTACGGTTCCGTGCTACTGGATCTTGGTGTTTGACCTAACAACGTGTCATTTGTGTGTGTGTGCATGTGTCTGGCTGGACGTTAATACAGTAGCAGGCAATGCTTGGAGGGCAGGCGTTGTGATCAAGCTTTGTAGAACTGTTGAAGGGTTTCAAATAAGAAATCAACGATTTCCAAATTAGAAATCGTGCAGTGTATTGAAAGGCAAATTTTGCAGTGTTTAGGATTGTGGTCCAACAATGGCTGTTTTGTTTGGGTGTTGAGGTATTCCTGATGTGGAAGGTTTCCTTGCTATTACCAGGATCTTAACCACTGTATCCCCCTCTACTCGTGTCACTGGAAAGTCACGGTAATGAGCTGGTGCTGCCACGCTAATGTCACCCTTTCTTTGGCAGGAGTGCCAAGTCAAAGCACTGTGGAACTTGCAACAAGTGTGTTTGTGGCTTTGATCACCACTGCAAATGGCTCAACAATTGTGTGGGAGAGAGGAATTACTGGTAAGAGCCTGGCATTGTGACAGGAGCACAACACTGAGTCAATGATGTTGCCCCTTTTCTTCCCAAGGTTTTCCTGCATCTCACTCCAGCCTGTGCTGAGCCACGCAGCTCTCTCAGACCCCAGCTGAATAAAATCAGTCGTGACAAAACCAGATGGAAAATGCAAGCATGATTATGACATTCAAATAGCCAGGGATAAAATTCTGACACTTAGTAGCTGAACATCTACTAGTAAAAACAGCGAACATAATCTTGTTTAGTTTTAGGAAAAGCTTACGGGGTATTAACTGGGGGTCCTTAATGCTTCTGAGAGCCGGAGTGGGAATAGAACCATGATGGTGCAGTTCCCCTCTCTGAAACAACCTACTTTGTTGTGGGTTTTTTTTATTGCATACTTTTCCTACAAGACCCGCAGCGTACAGGCACCTCTTATCTGTGCTAGGTTTAAGATAAAGAGTAAGGAAGCTGTCACTGATTATTGCTTCTCAGTTTACTTTCCTGCACTAAAACCACATGGAAAGCAAATGGTTGTTACTGCTGGGTGCCTTGTTACACTGCCTGCAGATGTTGTGCAGGGAGCTCTCTTGTCTGTCCTAGATAGACCTGACCGTGTTGTAACCACGGTTTCCCTTAAGGGTCACTGTTTCATCCCTCAGGGTAACAGATCAGAAGACCGTTAACCGGTGTCTATCATAAGTGTAAGAAAGCATCACAGTAATTTGGGGTAACTGTCTGTCTCCATCTTATTGGAGGCTGGGGTTTTGAATTGTATGTGTGCCGTTATTGAAGCCACTCAGACTTTTCTTCTTCTTGGCAGGCTTTTTCTGAATAGTGTGCTGTCTGCCCTTCTGGGCCTTGGGCTTCTGCTGCTCGTCGCTTGCTACGTCTTTGTGGAGTTCTTCGTTGACCCCACGATGCTTCGCTCTGACCAGCACTTTGATGGTACTAGCAATGCTTCTGTTGTGTGTCCTGTGAAGCAACCGGCGTATCTTGAAAGGGGATTGGATTCCCTGGGCTCTACTGTGGAGGAGGAACTCCTTACTCCTTCAATTTTGTATTTCTGCAAGGGTGTCTCTGCTCAGATGGACAGAATGTCTTTCCTTACAGAGCCAACTGCTCTTCCCAATGGCCTTGCAGACAAAAGATTTCGTAGGTCTCCAGTGCATAATGGATCTGCAACTACTTTTGAACTAACAGTGTTTGCAGCTGTAAAGTTTATGATGCATCTATAGAGATATGTAGTATCTGGACAATCTACTTAGCCTCCAACTCTTTGTTTTTACAGCTCTACAGAACCACACGGACCTCTGGTTTGTGTTTCTCCCTGCAGCTCCTGTTGAGACTCGCGCACCTGCCGTTTTGACCACGATTGGGATTTTTATTCTTCTGAGCCTAATGACCGTGATCCTGCTTGGCCACCTCCTGACCTTTCACATCTATCTCAGTAGGTGTTACATTCATGTCATCTGCACCCCCATTTTGTTTTCACTTAACTGCTTCTACTCATTCTGCATTCACTGTGTGTTCACTCATGTCACAAATATACAAAGTTGTGTAAGATTGCCATTGAAATGGTAGAAAATTTGAGTTTAACATTGTATTTCTGATTTTCCACCAGTACCAGGTGGTCTTATCAGTGCGTGTGCAGCAGGGGGCTTGAGTTGGGCTTGTGCATTCCTGTGTCTAAGCTGTGTTGTCCTGGACCTGAGAGCATGTGGGAGAGTAGCAGCGAGGCCAGGTGGAACGAGCTGGATAATTCCAGCTCAGTGCCGGCGATGGCAGATTCAGATTGGTTCTCCACGTGTGCTGTTGTGAGTCTCCTCACTGTGCTGCCCAGGACGTCTGTTGTGTGAGAGTCTGTTTCTCTGTGACCCCCGAGAGATGTGGACAATATTAATCTAAATTTCTAATAGGAGGCCTAACGTCCAGGTCAAGCTCCCTTAATGGAAGTTGTACCTCGTTAACACAAAAAGGCTTGTGGAATTCAGAGGAAGAGGTTTTCAGAAAGGCTTTGCATTAAGTCTCCTACTTGTTTCTCTGTCAAGAAAGGATATTTATCTTTGTTTACGTACAGATGGGCATCAAAAACCTTTTTACAGCCATCGTCTGAAATGAAGCCGATGCTATTTGGCTGCCTGACGTAAGTCATGAGGAGAAAGGATCTTACAGTAGCTGATGGTGCCAAAACTATGGAAGAAGAGATGTGGTGGAAGAGAAATGAGGACAGCAGTGACAGAGGATCATTGGGTGGATTTTTAGGTTGTCGGTCACAGTGGTGCAGATGCCAACACAAACTAGGTCAGCTCAAACCAGTACAGCTCCAGAAACAAAATAGTTGCACTGCTGAAGTGTAGCATTTGATGGGCGAGTGTTCCTCAGCTGGCATGAACGTTCCTGTCGGTGAGGTCATTGACTGTTGTTTTCCTTTGAGACCCTGTAACGAGCTTAACTTAAATTTGGTCCCGCTGCGATTTTGCTTTCTCGGTGGAATTGGAAATTGACTTTGCTGAGTTAATGGGGATGCCTGTGGATTTCAGAGGTCGAACTAGCACGGTAGAAAGACTAAAAGCATAACAAAACTGGGGCTGCTCCAGGAAGATTTCTTTTGGACGAAAAAAAAGTATTCTCCAGTTGAGTAGAGTGGTGTTTCTCCTGTCTTTGTGTACAATTTCCACGAGAGGGTGCTCCCTCCTTGGGATAGAGACATGCTTCCTCCTCAGGCAGAAACGTGCATGGGTTGCGCTGGTTCTGCCCTGGGTTTGGGGGATCTTTTGTTGCTGTTGTCTCGGGGTGATTTTTCTCCCCTCTTTCCGAGTAAATTTTGAGCGAAATTAGTTTTTCTTTCTGGCCCGGTTTTAATTCTTATGACTTATGAGAAAACAGAATTTAATTATTGTTGACTTTTATTAATATTTTATTACTTTTAAATCTGCTACCCTACTGAAACTGGTCCCAGCTGTGCAGAAGTGCAGTGTGTAAGTCCTTGCTTAAAAGGAGCGATGTTACTATATAGACGCCTGTTGTGCATTAGAGATGAGTGTGCATTGCACTGACAGCTGAGATTCAGGGAGACGGGCAAAGCATGTCTGGGTCAAATTCCTCTTATTTCACACCTGTAATTGTCAATAGTCTCACCTGAATGCTTTAAGGTAGGTGGTGTTGGAATGAACGAACCTCTTTTGGGACTAGAAATACAGTTTACCAATTTAAACGTAATTACTGTTCATGAGTATTTCTTCATAAACCTTTATTTTTTAAGAACAGTTAAAATACAAGGAGAAAACAGCACCCCTGTGAGTGCTATTGTCTGTAAGCTTCACATGAAAAAACATTGCTTAAGTCAGGTGTGACTATGGAAATTTAGAATCTAGTTTTGTTACAAGCACAGTGAACTTTTCAGAATTACTGTCCTGGTTTTAATTACTCACTGCTACCACTCAAAAGGAAGGAAGTAGGTTATTCTCAAAATAGTACGTCCGTGTATTCAGAGTTGCCAGTCTTGATGGAGATTCAGTTCTAGAGGCATTCAGTGAAGTATGGTGCTTCAGAAGTTTGGAGGGAGGATATTTTTTTCATTCTTCAGTAGTCAGAAGCAATAGTAAGCAGAATAAAAAGAAAAAAATGGTAGGGAATATAAGAAAGGATATGGGGCTCTTCACAGGCTGTTAATTATATATTTCACAGTATGTGCTGAAGTGTTATCTGGCCAGACAAATGCAGTATTTTTAACTAAACAGTTCTAAAATATTTTAAGAGTTAAGCTGTTAAGTATTCAGAAACCAACAAACTCTAAATTAAAAGTGGTTTATAGCCCTTTGCTTACGAAGCAATATTCTGTTTCTCAAATGAAGCACACGGTGCCACTGTAGGAGTGTTTGCCAGCACGCTGTGCTGTCCCTGCTCAGTGCATTCGCTCAGTACTTGGCTGCGGAGCAGTGTTCATTTCTGTGCTCCATCTTCCTGGCTGAACGGATCTTGAATTCTTATTTCTTCATAAGGACGATGCTTTAACAGGAGGGGCACCTTCCCCTTTGCTCTCTCTCGCTTCCCTACGAAGCCGTCCTGTGGTTGGCGCATCGTTTCAAGGGGTCAGATATTACTGATACAAACGGCTTCAGGCAGAGGAAGAACCATAGTCTGGACGTCCCACATCCTGGGTGTCTGCATGAGCTGTGAGAAGGAAGAATGATGACCAGGCTGGGCACTGAAAACCTTCAGCATCCATTGCTGGGTTTTGTGCTCTGAAAGTACTTGCTATCACAGTGTCATTATGGGAGGAATGTCTGACTTTTGGATCCTCCTAACATTTTGGGTCTCATGAAGAAACCAAGCTTCTCAGACACGGCACGTGCTTTTGGTCATTCATGGAAGCAGATGTGTTTGCGTGTGTGACCTTAAAAGCACAGAAACTCAGGCACATGTGACCTCTGGGCACATCTGTTTGGCTTAAGGCCAGCTGTGCGTCTGAGGTTTTGAATATGAAGTGTCTCAGTCTCCTCTATGGGACACGCTGACCTGCTGAATTTCTTTTCTGCATTGAGCATCACAGACCTTCTGACTGCTGTTGGAGCTTTCTGTGCAGCGCACACCATACCCTTACTGGGTGTGAGTAACGGGTTTGCTCTGAAATGAGCTGGACAAATCACAGCGGCACAGACGGCTGCACCATGTCAGTGGGACTTTAGAAGAACAGTGGGATTGTGAGAAAGTGTGATGGTGGCAGTAAGGGATGTAGTAAGATGTACAGTGCAAAGGTACTTTTGACTCAGATTATCACTTTTATCACGTTTACAGTTACTGTCTGATTGTGTAGTTATTCACACTCTTTGTATAAGTGTAGTTACAGAGCGGCCTTTCCTGCGCTGACAGCTCGCTTTTTTTCCTCCCAGTGTGGAACAAACTGACGACGTACGAGTTCATCCTGCAGCAGCGTCCACAGCATGAGACAGAAGATGGGGAGAAGCAACAAGAGTCTTGTCCCTCCCAAGTGACACCCAGTCAGGTACTCGCGGTCCATTTCTCAGAACAGCCTGGCTGGCCTGCAGGGTACAGTGTGCTGCATGTCTGGGAGTCCAAACTTTAGAGACAGTTGCCAGACAGAAGATTTTAGAAAGACTTGGTGGAGGCAAGTGTGGTGTGAGGGAGTGTGAGGCTGTAACTCGATGTAACTTGTTGGAATTCGGGGCGGCTGGTGCAGCTGGGTCAGTTCTGGTACAGCCGGGGCAGCAGGGGGAGTGACAGGGGGGGAGCAGAGAGAGAGAGAAAACAGCGACAATGAGCGCCATGCGCCCCCACGTGCCCCCACTTTCTTTGCCCCACTTTCTTGCGCCCCACACATTTGCACCCCACCTTCTAGGCCCCACTTCTGCGCCCCACTTTGTACCCCACGCTTCCTTGCCCCACTTTTCTCTGCCCCAGTCTTCTTTGCCCCACTCCCCCTGGGTGAGGGGCGATGAAGTGATGGCCACAGCGGGCCGGGTGTGCAGCGCGTGCCGGTCTGTGTCGGTCGTGGCCATTGCTGCAGCTGATGGTTCTGCTCGTGTGGCGCCGTCTGCCTCTGGTCTGTCTCTGGTACCGTCAGGCTGCTGCTGGGCTGTGGCTGCGCCAGCTGTCGGGACAGAAAACGTCTGGGCTGTGGCTGAGGCAGGAGGGAGAAGACATCTCTGTAATAAAAATCTCTCTTCTCCCCTCTGTGTCTGTATTGGTCTGAAAATATTTTGCTTTATTTTTTCCAGGAGGCAGGCTCTTTTCCAGGTCACCCTGGCTGTACAGACCCCGGTGTTCCCGTAGGGGAATTCTCAGCAGTAACTGCAGGACAAGGGTGAGTAAAGGCACAGGTACGAGTTTCCCTGCAGCGTGTGTGGGGAACGGGAAATTGTCAGCAAAGCCACTGATGGATCCTCAGGCAAAACGACTTAGCAGGACAGGGAGCACTAATGTTTTGACCAAGACATGGTAAAATCTTTGAGTTTCAGGAAGGGAAATACCTGCAGGACTACTTACCTCCCCTTCCCTGGGAAAATATCTTTCCTACAATAGTCTTTTTTTTTTTTTTCTTTTTTTTTCTTCTGTTTTATATCAAAATTACAGCAAGGCTGCCTGATTTGTCGTGTAGTTCCTATATTGAGCTCGTTACAGTTATATCATTTCAGGTTGTCAGGAGATGAATCACAACAGCAAGGTCTGTAGCACAGGCCAGCACTCATGGGAAAACAGCGCCCTTGTCTCCTCATTCATCCTGGGCTGTTAACTCCTGTCCCAGGGGAAGGGAGAGGAAACCCTTTACACATTGCACAATGGTGCAGGAAAAGTGACCCTGCAGTTTTGTCAGGGATGCTGTGCCAGGCAGGGGATGCTTCAGTCAGGCTGGTGTGTCTGTGCGAGCAAAATGGGCATCAGTTAAGTCACGTGTAAGGGAATCATCTTGTGTCTCTGCTGTGTGTTTTAGCTTTTCCAAGCTCTGTGCCCACAGTGATGAGGCTGACCCCGAGCAGAGGTCCTCCCCTGACCTCCCATCTCTTCACTTCGCAGTCCCTTCTCAGGTGAGCAGGAGAACTTGCTGCATGCCATCACCTCTGCTGCTGGCACCTCACGCAGGTGTGTGGTGCATGCTCACTGCAGTGCAGGCTGTGGTTTGTACGCACACTTTGCCTGTCCTCACTGTGTATCTGCAGGGGTGACTGTGCCCCGCGGTCACTGTGTCCAGGTGACACTCTCCTGTCTCAGTTCACGCATGTGATCAGATACATTCTGCAGTTCCTCCGTAAACTCACAGCCCAGCTGTAACACAGCTGTAACACGATGTCCTGTTGCTGCAGTGCGGTGCAGTGACTGTATCTGCACCACTTCACTGATGTAATAAGCTGTGCATGTTTCTGTTGAGCAAAATCCAACAATTTATATGTTCAAATACGGATGTTAAAGCACCTGCCCAGGGAAAGATGGTGTGCGTGGATATGAAGCTTGAGGGTGTGAAACAGCTGCCCAAAGTCCAGTTTTCTGTGCCTTTGAAATTCGTGTATCTGTGTCCCTGTGTATCGTGTATCTGTGCTCTTCCCCCTTGCTCAAATGGCAGGTGGTGGTGCTCTCCCCATTTCCTCCAAGCTTATTAATCAAAGTTGACATCTAGATGATAAAAAAAATTCCTTTTCAACTATACTTGTATTTTGGACAAGAGGTACCTCTTCCTTGGGATGTCCTGTGCTATGTGACTTTTGGTCCCCTCTTCTAGTCTGGCTTTAAAAATCCATCTATCCACCGGTGTCTCGTAGATCATCCAGCTGTATGAGACAGCAGCTTAAAGGTACCTACACACAGGGAATCACTGTGTGCAGATAACACATATTCATTAAATACCTGTTCTCTATCATTTCTTTATAGTAACTCCATCTTAAATTATAAAATGTTCTTGGTCTTTGGTCATGACTAATATCATTATTAAAAATAGGAGGAATTAAAAAGAGGTAACAAACTATCTGTGTCATTACTTTGGGCTGATGAAGTGACTTACCTTCTTTGGGCCATCTGCTTTCACAGCAGCAGAAAAAAAGAAAAAAGAAGACGCATAAAGCTTCTTCCTCAGCAATGGACAGCAGATCCAAAACACACGCTGGACCTTGGCCCTCTTTCCCAGGCCCTCAGTCAGGTGAGAGTGCACCAGTCAGCTTCTTTGCTTCTGGACTGGGTTTCTGGTTGCTGGCACACAGACACAGAGTGTGTCATGAAAACCCAGCACTGGCAAAAAGCTAACTTGCCTAAGAGGGGAAAATGAGTGCTTATGAGTGCTTGGAGACACTCTAAAGTGATCAGGCTTGGGTACTCTGCTGAGAATTCTGTACATTTTCATAGCTCATTTTGCAAGAATATGCATATGATTTTCTTTAACACTGGTGAATCAGCCATATGAGAGTTCCTGGGCTTGTTCGTGTCTCTGTGGGGCTGAGGGATCTCTCTCTCTCCCCTTCCTTAAGCTTTCTTCTCCCTTCCTTTCCACCTGCAGATGTCCCAGCCATGGCTGCTGCCACCTCATCTTCCCGCAGCCTGCACTCCTTGGTGCCAGCTTTTCCTCTGGGAGCTGCTGTGCCCACCCGCAGTGACGGCCTCATCCAGGTGGCAGGACCCCCCGCTGAGTATCACTCAGAGTCTGCTGAGCCCATAGATGAGATTCCCGTGGCTCAGACTCGCCTGGGGAGCGTGGCTCTTCATAGGCCTCCTAAGAACAACTCTCAACACTGTCCCTTGTCCACAGACGATCCCAGAGGTGACAGGAGGAAGAATCTGTATCCTGGGCACAAGGTAAAAAGGAAAAGCTGCCAGCAAGGCAGACATATGGAAAAAGACCTGGAACTCTTTTCCAAGATTCCTGCTGTATTTGTCAGTAAGAGCAGTGGAGAACCTCGTGTGTCTCAGCCCCAGCCCTGTGAGGGCACATCTGAGCCGCAGCACAGAAAATGTGCCAGCAAGCAGCATGTGGACAAGCGTGTTCCACGCTTGAAGGACATAAGGACAAACACCACAGCGGCCTAGTGGTCACCTTCCAAAGCCATGGCCTTCTGGGGACAAGACAAGAGGTTCTCTTTTTATGTTACTGTTCTTGGCTCCGGTGACTTGTCTCTTTGCCTGGAGGTAGCAGCGCCCTTGACCTGCAGCTGCCCATCTGCCAGCAGAACTAGCTGAGAGGTGGTAAAACCTGCTGCATTGTTGTTTCTGGCTGCTGCCTCTTCCTGAGTCAGGGGTGCCCCAGAGCCCAGTTCCGCTCCCCGTGATGAGGAGGAACCATCTCCCCTGGCAGGGATGTGCCCAGGGCTGCCCCTGGCTGGGGGCTGCAGCCGCAGAGGGTGAAGGGACTCACCCTGTGCACTGTGCTTGCCATCGCGCTGCAGTGAGATATTTCTCATACTCGACCAAAGGCCAGAGGCAATAAGGTGGCAAACCTGTGGCAGGCGTGTTGCTAGAGAGAGCTCAGGTTCTTTCCCGAGGAAACGGACATACCCTCCTGGCCCTCTGCGCACTGGTACTGTGGTAACTTTCTGGGAGAGAGCGTGGGAAAGACCAAGGCTGCATCTCCACTGTTCCCTGCACCCTGAGAATTAAATTTCCCACCTGCCTACACCCTGCCAGTCCTTGGGTCATTGCAGGTGCTTCAGCAGGTGGTTGGGGAGTTACCTCAGGGTTGCCCTGTCCCTATGCCGCTTTCCACTGTGCGCTCTCAAACCAAGCCCACCACCAGCACGCACCCTGTCAGGCAGCGCGGTGTGACCTGCTCTACCGTCCCAGTGCCCCGCAGCGCAGCTTTCTCATCAGAACCTCTGGGTCCTGAAACCTTGCCATGTCCTGGGCTGCCAGGTCCGCGTTAGTCCGCAGCCAAGCCTGGAGTCTTTGTAGTGCAGAAAAATCTTGCAGTGGGTGCTGGGGCACGTAGCCGGTGCCTTGAGTCACACCAGCCTGTGCTGGTGGTGGGAAGCAGAGAGCTGTCTGGGTGGCTGCGCTATGGCACCGCGGCTTTCCCTGCCCCTTGGCTTCTGCAGGGAGCATGCCCTGCTCTGCGTTCCTGGCCAAGCGCTGGGGCCAGGGCTGCCAGCAACCCCGGGTCTGCGCAGCAGCCAGCTCACCTCGGAGCCCAGGGTAGCAGCTACATCCCAATCGGCCTTGCCACCAGCATGGATGTGCCTGACATGGTTTGTCACTTGACAGCCTCCCCGGCATGGCCGGTGTCCTGAGCGGCAGCGGCTGCCTTGGCCAGTTGCACCATTTCTGGACAGGCCCCTGGTGCTGCACGCTGCTGGTGTGTGTGAACACAGAGGTGCACCAGCAGAGCAGAGGAAGCCTGGGAAGCCTTTATCACCCTACCGAGTGTTTTGATGCATGGAAACCACAACTGACCCTTTCTCCGGACCGCGGTGGTTGCAGGTGGGTGCAGGTGAGGGCAGGAGAAGGCGCAGTGGGGTGCCGTGTGAGCCCAGCCGAGCTGCTCCTCCCCTCGCCCAGCTCAGCCTGCACGTTCAGCAGAAATGGTTTGGAGCAGGATGGGGTATGTGGGGACAAACGCTCTTTGGGCACAGCCAGCACGGGACCGGCAGGCTGCGCTCCCAGCTGTGTTGTACACGCTGCTCAGCCCCGCTGCTGCCTGTCATCCCCATGCTCACGCTGGCTCCTGTGCTGCTCTGAGCTCTACACAGAGTCCGCGTCCCCTGGGCCCAGGTAGTTTTCGTTCCAGAGAGCTCAGTTCAGCAGGGAGAGGCGGGCAGGCACCTGCTGCGTTTGGAAAGACCGAGCCCATTCCCAGAGCAGCCCCAAATGCCGCCTGCTGGCCCAGCTCCCTCGGGAAGCACCCAGCACCCCTGGCCAATACCGTGCTGCGTGGTGCTCATGCAGCAGACGTTTCAAGTAGCACATACCTTCAAGGAAGAAGGCAAAGTGCTGCAGCTGCTGCTGGAAACACATGATCCTTCCAGAGCTGAAGTAGGGGAGTCCTTTGGCTGAAGGGTTTATGGCAGGGGTCCTCAAAATGGCAGGAGGTCATCTGCGGCTGCTTGGTTTCTGCCCCCAATCCCTGGCGGGGGGGGTGGGGGGGTAGGAGGGGTGGGATCTGTAAATACCGGGGGCCAGATTGAGGACCCTGGGGGGCCGTAGTTTGAGGACCCCTGGTTTATGGGGTAAGCGTGGCTCAGAGATGGGACCATCAGGCCGAGCGCTGCCTGGGACAGTCCTGGGGAAATTCTGGCAAGGCAGCGTGGATATGACCGCTGACCCTGGGTTTCTCTAAAGGGCTGGCTTGTCGTCCTTCTCTTGTCTGATTTTTGACTCCTGGAAGAGCTGGAACGAGGAGCCATGACTCTTCATTGAATGACGTGAGCTCCTGATCAGCAACTGTGAAGTCTCATGTTGAACTCATTACGTGTCAGTCTGCAGGAGGGGTTGGCCTGTGATCGCGCTCCTCGTGGCTTCCTTTGCTGCTGCAGCCAGTGGCACCTGCTGGCAGTGTGACCCTTTGGCAAAGCTGGTGTGTGTGTGACCAACCCTGGGGGAGCAGCAGAAACCAGGGCATCTGCTCACTGATGGGTCTCAGACCAAGTCCTTCCAGTCATTTCTCTTCGTGTCTCCTGTCACCTAAGGCAGCTACACCCCGCAGTAACGCTGTGCTCGGGATTTTCCAAGGCAGCTGTCCCACCACCCCGGAGCCATCGGTAATGTCTCTCCAGCAGCTGCCCCCTTATGTGTTTTCTTACGCTTCATCTGCACAGAACCAGTACCAAAGTCATGCCTGAAGCTCTTTAGTAGCTCTGTTCACAATAAAATTTTCTATGCCCTTTGCAAAATAGTTTCCTCCTTTTTTGCAGTCATTTGTTTATTGGCCCGGTTGATGGCCCCTGGCCTGTTTGGTCCGTTTTCCCCGCACCTCTGACATCCCAGCTGGGCTTTGCACCTTAGCCTGTGTGGCGGTGACAGCGGTCCCCTCCCCACCGGGCCATGTGGCTGCTGGATGGGACATGGGCCTGCCTTCCCTGAGGGGCAGGGGGAGACCACCCAGTCTGTGCTGCTGCAGGGGGAGGCCAGCCCAGCTACGCTGCAGAAAGGGTGCTGTGTGCTCGGGGAGGGGGGGAGGGGGCTGGGATTCCTGCGCTATCAGGTGTCCAGGGACAGACAGGTCTGGCATGTCCCGAGGTGGCAGGTTTGGAGCACAAGCTGGGAAGGAAGGGGATGTCCTACGGTCTGCTGGGATGTGACCCTCTCCAGGAGCAGGGGGGTCACCCTCAGGTTCAGCATTTAGTTGCCCTCCCCGCAGGCTGCGCTCACCTGCCTGGTGTCCTACTGAGAACGGCCTGTAAGCCCCAGGCTCCCCTGCCACACACACGGACACCCACCTGAGGAAGGGTCTCTGCCCCCAGAGTCCCTGACAACCAGTGCAGAGCCCCATATGCCACTGGGCTGTACTGGTTTTGTCCTGCCCTGCAGATTTCTCCCCAAGGAGTGGGAGCCCACGCTTTTTGCTGGAGGCCAACAGGGTGCCCTGGAGACCCTGCTCTGGGGGTCCCTCTGGGTAGGGCAGACATCCTTGTGCTGCCTTCTAGCTGAGCCGTGGAACGTTTTCTCCGCTATGTCAAGTGCTGGAGGAGGCAGAATAAACTGAGGCTGCAAAACGTGCAATGCCTTGTTGGTGTGTCAGGGCAGCTGGGTGCTGAGTGAAGAGCTGGGCCCTGGCAGGATGGGCCCCCAGCACTGCTGCCCGTGTTGGACTCTGATCTCCTAAACCTCAGCAGGCAGGATCGCGCGTGCTGCGTCGTGTTTGCTTTTGGCTGGATTCTCTCTTTTCACTACAACCACATTAAAAGTGGACAGTTGGAGATGCATTCCGGGCACCTGAGTGGAAATGGTGAGACGGAGGTGGTTTTAGCTCCTGGGAGAACTGCTGTCTGCCCCAGATCAGTTCCCAGCAAGGATGAACCTTTGCAAGTGCAGTTCAGTGTCTCAGCTGAGCTGCTTCGTGTCAGGAGGGCCTTTTGCAGATGCTGCTTTGCAATATATACATGCCCTCAGGACCCTGGCTTTGGGTGCTGTGTGTGGTATCCCACAAAACCGTGGAGGTTTTCTGCAGCAGGCAGCTGGTGCCTTTCTAAGGTGGTCACAGCAGGGGCAGGCACCGTCTGGGCTCTCTCCTTCCCCACCTCATTTCTGTTCTTTGGGGACCCTAATGCTCATACCCTGCTGGTTCAGGTGCGGAGGGTGTTTCTGCAGTCCTGATGCCTTCAGCTCCCTGTTGCTGCAGGGACATTGAGGTCTGGCACCCCCAAGCACCTTCTCCAGCACTCAATAAAAGGGGGTTGCCAAGGCATGAACTCTCCCATCAGCAGGAGGCAGCGCCCTGGACTGGCCCTTTCCACCACGAGATGCTGTGGCTTTTTATTAGGAACAAGCAATGTGTTTGCAGGATGCAGCTTTCCAGAGTCCTCTAAACTCATAAATCATGTTCCCTGGCCACTCACCAGCAGCTGAGCTGGGCCTTGCGGTGCCTGCTGTAAGTCTCTCAGCGTTGGCACAGGACATACACCCTGCTTGCTTTCATCTTTGGGCCTGACTCATGTTTCTTAGTTTTCCCTTTGAAGTCAAGGGGACCTTCCTTTGGGAAGTGGTTTTTGATGAGTCTGATTGTGTTCTGCTTTTGACATGTCCTGAGAACATCGTAAGGGGCTGCCTTGAACTGCAGGGGGGAAATGGAAGCTCCTGCCGAAGGATGGAGCTTTTTTCCCCCTCCCCTCTGCCCAGTGTTGGGCATCACAGCTGGGACACCAGCTTGAGCAGCAGAATCCCCTTGTCTCACCACTGGCACACCCGGCGCGCACACGCCACGATCGCACCGCTTGTCAGCCACAGCTGAGCCCTGTTAATGCCTTGTGGACATGCTGTTGCTGGGGTTACCGTATACATATTGCACAACCGCCGAAACACTTCCCTCTGTTTTGTAGCAACTTGTGCTAGAGAAGCAGCGTTCCCGCATAACCTCATCCCACCCCAGATGCTGCCGAGCCAGCAATTCATTCCTGAAACAAGATGACTCTGGGGAGCCTGCAGTGCCCAGCCCCAGGGAGGCAGGAGGTGGAGATGAGCACAGAGGGTGCTGCAAGGTTGCTCTTCTGCTCTGGTGTGAGCTCCGAGCTACACCCTCAAGCAGCCACAGCACTCCAGGGCTCTGTGTGAAGGTGGGGAGACAGGCACATCCTAGCAGGGACAAGCCCAGCATCCAAAGCTGTGTCTCGGTGACACTGAGCTGTGACCCTCGGTGTGTTGCGGCTAAGCACCCAATTTATGTGGCTCATTAAGCTCCCCGGGACGGGAGGCAGCCTGGGAATGTCCTGACCTTTATAGGAAATCGCAAGAAGGGAAAGGTCCCCAGGGAGCTGAGCACTGTGCCATGTACATGCTCCTCCACCACATCAGAGGACCGGTGAACCTCCTCCTCAGCTCCTGCCTGTGCCACAGGCTCTGGACCAAGTTACAGCCACCTCCTGGGCTTCCTTCCTTTCCCCGCTGCATGAGGAACAGCAGGAGCTGGCCAAGGACTGTGCTCCATCCCAACAGGGCTGTCATGGTGACAACAAATGCACAACAAACCCCAGCCCTTAGGAACCGAAACCTGACCTGCTCAGCCTGACCCCAAGGGGCAACTCGCCAGCCCTGGCCTGGTGCCCCCGCTCGCCTGGCTCCCCCCGTGTGCCGCTTCTTGGCTCTTCAGGCTCTGCAGCCCCTGGGACGGGCTGGAGCTCCTAGAGAAGAGCTGCCGACGTGCCCAGCTCCTGCTCAGCCCCTGCCTGCTGCCAGCACGGTGAACCTGGGCTCTCGTGCCACCTGCTGCTGCCAAGCCCTGCCAGAGCTGCTGCGGGCCGGGTGCTCCAGCCGGCGTTCCCTGGCTACCCTCTGGAGCCGGCGGCTGGAAGCAGAGCCAAAGGCACCTGCTCCGGCAGTGGCAGGGCAAGCTGAGGACAAGGCTGTACCTTCAGCAAGACTTAACCACCCTCCTGATCTGACAGCCGCAATTATTGCCCTCTCCTTAAAGCAGAGAGCAGGTGAGCAGCTCTTCCCCGCTTTCTGTGGGGTGACAGGACAGCCCTGGGTCCTTGCTGGCCTGGGCGGGGGCTGGTTTGAATTCCCACTTCAGCCAGCTGCCGTAACTGCTGAGCCTCTGTGCTTTGGGACCTGCTTTCATGTTTTATGAAGAGCGGGAAGCATGTGTGCTCAGGACAGAGTCCTCCTGGTGCCACCTCCGTGCAGCTCCCAGGCTCTCTGGCCATGGCTGAGCTCTACCAGGACAAGCCGGACAGAGGAGAAACATTTGGTGGGGATGTCTGCCTGGACTCTGGCATCAGGCTGGTCCAGCCCCTACTAGATGAGCCTCCACACCTGTCCTGCGCACCCTTGACTGTCTCCTTTGGGATGGCTTTGCCACTGGGCAGCTGTGGGTTGCCACCCTGCCTCTGGCTGGGCTGTGAGACAGCAGCTCCTGCCAAAGGAGGTGTCACAAGGCTGGCGGGAGGGACATGACAAAGTGGAGCCCCTAACATAGCTGTGACCATCTGGGGCTACCCAAAGTGGCCAGGTGCTGAGGTATGCCTGTGTCCTCTGACACAGCCCTGGCACTCGCCTCCGAAGCGGGAAGTAGCGCTAGTGATCCCAAACCGCAGACTTGCAGAATTGGCTGGTGGGCACCTCTGGAGGTCCCCAGACCCTGCTCCAAGCCAGGATCAGTACGGGTGTGTCGCTCAGGACTTTGTCCAGTTAAGACCTGGCAACAAGGTCCCAGCAGAGAATGCATGCCCCTCAGCCAAGAGCAGGAGGTTGCACTGGGACCGTACCCCAAAGCAAAGGGTTCTGATACCTCCGGGGCAGCCCAGCCACAGGGACACCCATGTACATCCTCGCCCTGCAGCTCCTCTGCACGGGGACCAGAGCAGACAGAGACCCCAGGGGGTCAGAGGCTGCCTGCGCTGTTCCCGCTGCTGCCCAGCTCCCCAGGCTGCTGATTTACCCGCAGGATCCTGTGTGGCAGCAGCGAACGCTGTGTCCCCTCGGCGTGAAAAGCTCCTGGTGATGCTGTGGCTGGCCATGCACCATGGCCCGTGCCTGCCAGAGCGAGGATGAGGAGCGCCGAGGTCAGAGCAGGCTGTGGGCAAACAGCTGAGGTGGGGCTGTAAGTGATGTGGGCTGTGTCGGGACTCCATGGCAACGACAATATTTGGGTGCTGCTTCAGCCCGCAGCACCTGCCGGGAGCCCCACATGTGGTTGGGCTCCAGGCAAGGGAAGTCAGCAGCCACGATGGGCAGTACTGGCATGTGGCTGGCTGTCCCCAGGGCTGCTCCAAGGGTGTCCCACCAGGCCGTACAGAGGGGACAGGGGCTCACCATGGTGCCTGCCATGCCAGGATGGTTGGCATTTGTCCCCACAGCCTGGGCAGTGGCCTTGAGTCCATGTCACCCGCTGAGAGGGGCCAGTTCCTCTATGGAAGGTGCACTCTGGCCGTGGGGCAGGGGACGGGGCTGCAGGGCAGACCACAGGGGGCTGCCGGGGGGAGTCTGCAGTGGCAGGGGGATGGAGGCATCTTGTGGGGTGATGGTGGGGCCTCGAGGGGTGTTGGAGGGACCTTGTAGGAAGAGGGCTGACAGGGCTTTGTGAGGCAGTGGAGAGACTTCGTGGGTTGATGGACTTCGTGGGGTGGAGGAGAGACCTGGTGGGGTGATGGAGGGACCTTGTGGAGGCCAGCAGGGCCTCGTGGGGTGGTGGAGAGACCTGCTGGGGCAGTGGAGGGGCTTCGAGGGGTGGCGGAGAGTGCCCCGGCGGCGGCTCCGGCCGGCTGCCCGGGCCCGCCTTCCCGCCCCGGGGGCGCTGCCGGCCGTGGGGCGGCCCGGGGGAGGCGGGAGGGGGCGGCCCGGAGCGGGCGCGGCCCGCGGCCCCTCCCGTCGCCATGGCGGCTGCTTAAACAGGCGGCGGCGGCGGCCCCCACGCCTCAGAGCGCGGCGCCGGGAGGTGAGTGACCGAGCAAGCGCGGCCGCGGCGGAGCCGGGACTGCCCCGCGCCCCGAGTCGCGCCGCCGGCGGGACCCCCCCGGGCCGCGGCTCCGGCTGCTGCCCGTCCCGCGGCGCGGGGGGCGGGACCCTCGGAGGGAGCGTGCGGGCTCCGTGCGGCGGCGCCGGGCGGCGCGGGGCCGGGGCGGCGGGGGCCCGGGGCCGGGCGGGGACAGGCGGCTTCCCCGCCCCGCCGCTCCTCCCTGGCGACGGTCGCCAGGCAACGCCGCTCCTCCTTGGCGACGGTCACCAGGCAGCACTAGGGCCGGCGGTGCAGCCACCGAGCCCGCTGCGACTTCGTGCCCCCTCCCGGCTCTCGCCACGGCCCCGGGGGGGCCCATCCCAGCCCCCCCCGCCCCGGGCACTGGGTGAGGTACCCGCTCCGCACCTCGGCGTGCCGGAGCCGGGCCTGGGTCCTGGCCGGGATGCTGCGGGTGCTCAGCACATGGCGAGGGATGCTGAGCCGGCAGGGCGAGGCTGACAGGGATGGCGGGTGGGAGGCAGGATGGGGCGGCGGCTGCGGCACTGCGCAGGGGTGCGGAGGCCCAGCGGCCACTTGGCACCCCGGTGCTGCTGGCTAGGGGGCACCATGTTTGGCCCAGCCCCGGGGGGCAGGCTGCAGGGCTGGGGTGCTGTCAGCTGCACGCAGGGGATGTGGCCGTTGGCAGGGCCATCGGGGCAGGGGAGAGGTGGGGCTGGAGGCAGCGAGCACGATCGGCGAGCAGGAGGAAGGCGGCCGCATTGCGTCATTCCCAGAGAGTGCTCCCGAGGGGACAGGCTGCTGTGCTCACTCCTCGGCAGCCCCTGGAGCCGGCAGCCTCGCTGCTGACAGCTCTCCATCCCCCAAGACACGTCCTGGCTGGTGGCTTCGAGGCTTGTCCCAGGCTGCTGCCAGCCCTCACCCCACGCCCGCAGGCTCTGCCAACACCCCGCTCCTGCTGCAGAGCCTCGGCCCTCGCCAACCCTCCTCCTCCTCCCGCCCTTGCAGGCCGGAGAACAGGGCTGGCTGAGCTCTGCCGGCGCAGCCAGCCAGAGCCAGGGCAGTAACAGGCCCCTCCATCCCCTGTCCTGCTGCCCCATGGCTGGGAGCACCGAGATGGCCTCACTGGAAGAGAGCTTCCGCAAATTTGCCATCTACGGTGACACCAAGGCTACGGGGCAAGAAATGAATGGGAAGAACTGGGCCAAGCTGTGCAAAGACTGCAAAGTCACCGATGGCAAAAGCGTCACCAGCACCGATGTGGACATTGTCTTCTCCAAGGTGAAGTAAGTGACTTGGCTTTTTGGGGCCTCCAGCGGGGCTGCCCTTGTGGTGTGGGCAGGGTGGCAGTGCCCAGGTGCGGTGATCCCCAGGGGGTGCGGTACCCCAGCTGCATGCCCAAGCTGTCCATTCCCGTGTTGCACTTGGCATGGAGCAGCGGGTGCTGCCCTGCAGTGTCCTGCCTTCCAGGGAGCTGTGTCGCTGCTTTTGCAAGACCTAATAATAAATTAATCCAAATCTGTGTGTGTGTGAAGCTCAGGTTTTTGTGCAGAGCCTGTGCCCCTGCTCCTGCTCCCCAGGTGTCAGGGTGGGCCTGGCCAGTTCTGCCAGATTCCTGTGTAGGTGCTGCAGGGAGCAGAGAAGGATGCTCTGGAGTGTCCCCTGTGATGTGGCACAGACCGTCCCTGTGTCTGGCCGGCCCACACCTCAGCCTGGAGCTCACCGGCAGCTGAAGAGCTGAAGGCACCTGGGGCTGTTTTTGGGGTCCCTGAGGACATAGTGACACCCAGTGCTCCAACACCAGAGTGCAGGAGCAAGGATGGGTGGAGAACCTGCTCTCTCTGTGCCCTCCATCTGGGGACCCCGCTGATCCCTCATGGGGCCGGGAGGATCTGAGCAGCAGGAGGTGTTCAGCCCGTAGGAGGGTGGGTTGCTATGCTGCCCTGGAGGCGAGGACCAGGCGCTTGTGGAAGAGATGCTCTGTGCACATCCGAATTTGACCAGAGAAGGATTGATGCCTGCCAGGGTAGAGAGGGTGCTGGGCATCTCAGGCAGGCTGGCAGCAGTGGGAATGGATGTGTGTCCCCTCCTGCCACCAGTGCCTGAGTTCCCAGGTCACTCCCATGCAGGGGTGAGGTATTTGGCACCAGAGACTTGAAAGCTCCTGGAGCTCAGCACCAGTTGTGCTCAGCTCAGCCCATTCAGCCAGGATTGCCCTGGCATAGCTATGTTTCAGAGGTGGGTGAAGGGCTCGAGGCCGGTGGAGGACAAAGCCGGGGTCTTCTTGATGCAGCTCATCCCGCTGCATCCCTTTTGGAGGCACAACCTGAAGACGTGCTGATGGCAGCCTGGGTTTTGTGCTTGCAGAGGGAAGACAGCCCGTGTTATCAACTATGAGGAGTTCAAGAAGGCGCTGGAGGAGCTGGCCCCCAAGAGATTTAAGGATAAGAGCAAAGAGGAGGCGTATGAAGCTATCTGCCAGCTGGTGGCAGGGAAGGAGCCCATTAACGTGGGCGTCACGGTGAGTGAAGAGCCCTGTGGCTGCTGGGAGCAGGAGGGGTGGTCAGGAGGGGAGGATGGAGCTCTGCCCACAGTGCAAATGCTTTCCGAGGGACCCCATGGCCCTGGGTGGGCTGGGGGGTCTGGGGATTGCGTAGGTTTAGTGGGTGTGGGGGGCATGGTAGGGCCTTCGGTGGGTGTCAGAAGCTTGCATGGGGCAAGGGATGAAGGGGGTGGGGCACGTTCTTGACTCCTGTGTCCCATCTCCCCGCTGCAGAAAGCCAAGACGGTGGGAGCTGTGGAGAGGCTGACAGACACCTCCAAGTACACAGGCTCCCACAAGGAGCGTTTTGACGAGAGCGGCAAGGGCAAGGGCAAGAGTGGGCGGGAGAACATCGTGGACAACAGCGGCTACGTCAGTGCCTACAAGAATGCGGGCACCTACGACGCCAAAGTGAAAAAGTAGGGACGGGTGCCTGTGGTGCCCACCGTCCCGGTCCCTGCACGTCGGCCGGGGGTCGGCGCTCGTGTCAGCCTTGGGACATGCCTGTGTGACATGGGGCCCGGGAGGCTGCGCTGGGGCCAGCCCCAGGCTGGCGGGATGTCAGCCGCCCAGCGCTGATGTGATTGGGAAAGTCGCCGGGCTGTGTGCTCTGCCCCAGTGCTATGTCTGTCCCCCTCCTGCCGTGCTGTGACCCTCCCCAGCCCCTCCTGTGCCCCCCATACTGTCACCCCCAGCCCCCTGCCACAGGCAGCACCTGCCGTACTAACAGCACTGCTCCTCAGGGCTCCCCTGTCCAGCTTGTACCCAGACCTTCCCTACCTCAGCCCCAGCTTTTGGGGCATCCTCCCTGCCAGTCCCACTGGGACCACAGCCTACCTTCCCCGTAGACCTCCTGGAGACCTGCCTTAACCCTGCATGAACTACACCACAGCCACCTCCTCACCTCCTTCCTTCCCCACTGGTGCCCTTGCCGTGGGGCTGCCCAGCTTCGCTCCTTGCCCAGCACTGTGGGAGGCTCAGACCCTGTGGTGCTGTTAGTGCTGGTGCTGCCAGGATGCTCCCAGCTGAGCCCTGGCATCCACTCTGGGAGAGCTTGGCGTTGCCTGGCCATTGGCAAAGGTCTCCGACTTGAACCCCTGTGGCCTCCTGCTGCCTTTGTGAAGCCCAAACCAAAGGATGCTGCAGACCTGTGCTGTAACCCGGCTCTGCAATAAAGCCCCACCCGCACTGACGCCCCCGGTCTGGTTGTGTTCTGTGGGGCTGAGCAGTGAGAGCCCCTTCGCTCGCTTGCCCGGCCGGGCAGTGGGAGGCTGGGCTGGCCGTGCCACCCCAGGGCAGTATGCCATGGGCTCGGCCCTGGCCGCCGGCAGTTTTGGCAGCTCCTGGCTGGCCCTGAGTTGCCTGAGCAACCACAGGCACACAAACATGAGTGCCTGGCTCCCACTCCTGCTCTGTTTGCAACCAAACACATGAGCTCCTGGTAACCATCCCTGGGAACAGGCTGGGCTCCAGGGTGGAACGGCAGCTCCGGGATGGGGTGACCACTCTGACGGGTGCACGAGGCTGGGTGCAGGGGCTGACACCCCAATTCCAGGCACGGGCAGAGCCTGCTGCAGCGCTGCTGGGTGGCAGTGCCAGCCAGGCTTTCCAGCCAGATACCCACCTCCGAGGGCAGCTGCTTGAAGCCGGGCTCCCAAAATAGCCCCCGGGGGTTTGCCTCAGCCGTGGTTCTGGCACTGCCCGTGCCATGAGGGACATGCTGGGGGCATGCACGTGCCTTGGGCAGGCTCACTCCCTGCCAACGCACAGCATTGCACCTTCTGCATCCTAGCCATCTGCTTTGTAAAACACAGGAGAAGGAAGAGGTTGTCTTCTTCTGTGCTGGCTTCAGCCTCACCTTCCGTGGGGGTCTACCAGTAAGTGTCTACCAGTGGCGGGCTGGGGTGGATGGGGCAATATTAACCCTCCTTTGAGCAGGTCAGAGGAAGATCTGTGTCCTTAAATGCTCTTTCTGAGAGCCAACCTTCCTCCTTCAAAAAGTTGTTGCTGGGGGGGGGGGGGGGGGGGGGGGGCTTTAACCCTTTGCTGACTCCATTGCCCAGCTGCAAATGTGAAGTGCAAAATTCCCAGGGCAAGGCAGCCTTGTGTTGCCTTGTGGTCTGTGGAGGTGCCACCCACAGCCCTGTCCTTGTGCACACTCAAAGGCTTTGTGAAGGAAGAACATTTTGTGAAGAGGTGAGCAGGCCAGGCCCCGTGGGACTCATCCCCTGCCTGTATGTGGCTCTGGTCAGGACCTGGTGGTGGAGCAAAGGGGGGTACCCATGTCAGGGCAGCTCTGAAGAGTTGTAGGTGGTGACGTGCTTTTAATACTGGGCAAGACCGGGAAGGGGATTTTTGCCTGGTTTCATGCTTGCGTGTGGGACAAGCAGCAGTTCTGGCATCCCCATGTCCACTGGCAGAGCATGGCACTTGGGAAGAGCAGTTGTTCCTCCCCCAGCTGCTCATCCCACCTCTGCCACTGAGGCTGGGGACCTCAGCAGCTCAGCTGTCCATGTAGCAGCTGCTGAACACCCGTGGTGTGTGAGCCTGCAAGGAGGGTGGATGGGGCCTCACTGGGAGTTACCTCCGCAAGGGGTGCGGAGCTGCTGCTGCTCAGGTGATGGAGCAGCCAGGGCAGGGACTGCAGGACCGCCCCTGGACAGCCTTACTATCAGTTGGTTGCATCCTGCTCTGAATCCTGAACAGAAGCAGCTTCTTTGCAGCCTGTGAAGCCATGGCAGAGGTCATGCGGTGGCCAGCAGTTCCAACACACTGCCAAATCTCCCAGACTAAAGGGATTCCTTACCTGCTCCAGCTCCTCTTCAAGCTCTCCACGGGTTACACAGGACCTTCCCCCTCCAACCTTCTTGTTCCCGAGGTGGCAGCTCCAGTGCTTGCTGTTCCCTGCATGGGGACAGGGCTGTGGTGAGGGTAGCAATGGTCAGACCACCCTGGCCAGGCTCGTTGGCACTGCCTAGTCCGGTATCGCAGTCCTGCTGCACCAGCCCAGGAAGAATTAGTGCTGGTAAAGGCACAACAGGGTTTCATGGCGGCAAAGTGCCTAAGATCAACCTGAAAAGAAGCCGCTTCCCCTGAAGTGATGGGAACAGCTTCCTGACAGCAACAAGATGTTGATTTTGGTCTTCACCAAAAATGTAAATCTTTCTAAACACCGGTGCAGTGATCTCCTGGGCAGCTGTTGGCTGGGTACACGTGTACGAGGCTTGCCCCCTTCATTCCGGCAGCAGGGTGTGAAGGCCCTTAAGAAAAGGCATCTGAAGGGCTGCAGCTGTCATCTGCATGGCAGATACATCACACGGCGCCTGTGCATGGTCGAAGCCAGGTGGAGACACTGCCTCATGGGACAGTAAGTGGCCTTTAAACATAGGTCTTTGGGACTAATGTGGACAGGAAAGTGGAGGCCCCCAGGACAGTTGGCACTGGAGTGCAGGACGGATGAGAAGAGGCCAAACTGGGGTGCTCAAGCCCTCGAGAAGACCTTAACCTGAAAGAACTTCCACAGGACCAGCAGCTCCGGCTGTCTTCCTGGTGAAGCTTGAAGTGGTGCCCCAGGCTGCTGAGATAGAAGAGACCTTAAAATATTAGTTGCCAAGCTACTTTCTGTGACGAAAAGTGACACAGCCCAAACAAAAGGGCTTGCAGCCATTTCCCCTGTGCTAATGGATTTGCTCTGGCCAAGCGTTTGCTCTGAGGTTGGCTCCACACCAGCTCAAGAAAGACCTTTTGCAGCCAGCGTGTAATTCCCTCACAGTGGAGGAGCTGGCGGGCGGAAGGTGTCTCAGCCAGTATTTATCTTGTTTGCATTGATCCAAGCCCCAGACATGAAACATTTTTTCTCCTTCCCCTTTGTTCCTTCCCCTTAGCCGCTCCCTGGCCCCAGTCTCACCGTGGAGGGGCACACCAAGCCTTGCGCCCCCCCCCTTCCACCACACACCATGCTCACCTGCTCCACCACTTTGGACAAGCCCAGACCCTCTTACAGGCTGATGTCCCAGCTTGCTGGTGAGACATGCAGCCCAGAAGGCTCAGCCAAGTGGTTATGATGAATTTAGCTGTAAAATGTGTTCTCTGCCCCCAGGGTCACTTCCCCAGAGAGTCTAAAATTATCTGGGGTTGTGTCTGATGTGCTTCACACTTTTACAGCAAGTGTGTGTGCCAGGGACCAGGGATCTGGTTCCTTTGAGAGGTCATCTTTCTCTGGGATGAGGGGTTTGACCAGAGTTACTGATGAGGACTGAGCACCCTGAGCCTCAAGGACATAGATTCACTGCTAGGAGAGTGAGGCAGTGGATGCCAGTAACCCACCAAGGTCTTACCCTTTCTGTCCCTGTGCAGGAGCACCAGGAAGAGCTCATAGATGTTGCTGTTCCAAAAAATTGCTCCCCCAGTGAGCATCCCTCCATGGAGTGTATTGTGCTGGTGCAGTACAGACCCTTGGTCTCAGGCCAGGCAAAACAGTTTCCCGGCTGAGCTGTACCTGTGCTGCCTTCCTCAGTACTTTTCCACTTCACTGCTAGTCTGATGGACAGTGTTTTCCAAAATACACAGACTAGGCTGTAAGTTGTGTTCAGAAAAGATTCAGAGAGCAGCTTGTATTCCGATGGGTCAGGCACATTCTCGGAGGGGCACATCTAAACCTGGGACTGGAATTTCAAATCCTTGCAGTCAGTGCCCTGAGATACTGAATTAACCACAAATGTCATGTGCAATACTTCATTGCTAGCTACGTGTAGCCAGCACGATGCTGGAATATTGATTCGGTACCATTTTAGAGGGAATTCAATTAGCTAAATTACTATCTTCCCAGCACAGCATAGCTTCAGATAAAATGTTATTATACAGGAGCCATCCCCTCTTTTTGTTGATATAACAACTGCAGCAGAAGTGTAAGAACACAGGGGAAGATAAAAACAGAAAGATGCAGAGAAATGAAAAAAAAAAAACCCACACCAAGAATAAGATTCACCAGCTTTAAATACAGCCTGAGGTTTCATACAAGATAAAACTGACCATAATCCATATTTAATGTCTATTTTGTTCCCTGTACAGAGGAAAATTGCATAATTGCTCTGAACTGCGGTACTGACCGGAGCTGTGTGTGGGTGGTACCAATGCAGTTCTTCCTAGTGGGGATGACGACTCATGATCGGTGCATTTCGCAGCTTGAAGAGGTGTTTTGTAAACAGTGAGGCTGCTCTCTTTAGTCAACTGCTCCAGCAGGACGGTTTGTAGACATGAAAGACCTGGGCAAGACTGCTGCAGAAAATTAAGTGGTAAGCATGCATTCAGGAGAGTGAACCCACTGTAAAGATTATTTTTTCCAAAACTGATACACTGATTTCCATTTATTTGAAATCACATTTTAAAACATTTGTACTTGGAGCTCTAAGTTTGTAGCTTAGAGCTCTGTATTTCAAGGTGACTGCAGCTACAGCTACGATTCATTTTAAGACTTCATGCATTGCTGGCTTGCGATAGTTAATAACTGATAGAAACCATTCAAAGAGATTGATGGCATGTGCTCAGAGAGCTGGAAGCACATCAGTGGAGCACTGTGATTGCAAAAGGCAAGTCTCCTGTCTCTCGTTTTGTCCTGAAACACTTCTGCTAAAAAAAGCACTTTCATCAGGCCCAGAATATTCCTGACTTTCCGCTCACTGAACTGGCATTTTCATATCTTGGCTTAAAAGTCTGTGACCGGTTCCAGCCCCCTGAAGTGTACAATGTGTGCTAACGATCACCAAAATAGCCTGCCCCTGTGTCAAAGCTCTGAATTCATCCCTGTGCCACCAGCGCGGGGGTCTTGCAAGAAGCATGTGTGACCTGGGACCGGAGGAGTTCTGCTGGGGCCCGGGTGCGCCCTACCTGTGCCCAGCCCACCCCGCTAGCTGTCCTGCAGAAGATCCCTGGACTCCTGAAGTATGGTAAGTTGTTTCACTTCCAGTCTTAGAAATTCCACCTGGGAACTCAGATGGTCATTGTCCCAAAACAACTCCTCTGAAGGACGCACAGGGAGAAGGCTGAGTTACAGTTACTGCTGTACCAAGCATCTCTCTAACAGGCAGGGCTGTTGTGAGAGACGGAGGGATCCGTTGTGGGAGACCGTGGGATCCAGTGGCTGGAGGTCACGCTCAGCAAAAAGTCCCCAGAGCTGCCTGCGAGGCGTGGCGGAACATCCTTTTTTACCCAAAGCCCTTAAACCCCAGGGCTGTCGGAGTGGCTAAAGCCCATCCTGCAATTCAGTGCTGCTTCCCTGACCCTGCAGCATCCAGGGCACAGAACCATGTGGCCTCTGCACTGGGGCAGGTCAGAGGAGATGCTTAAGCTTCCTCGGCCACCCAGCCTGTGATGTATCTCAGATCACGTTGCTCCTGTTACCTTTCATGCCAGCCACTGAAGTGCGCTGGACAAATGGGGAGGAAGGTTTGGACAGCTGTCAGTTTGCCTGCCTGAGGGCAAGGACAGACTGAAAATACGGGATAATCACTTTCATTTTGTAGGAGAGCTTGGTTTGGTCCTTCAGCAGTCCAGGCATCCATCCTATGATGTTCCTCGTTTCTTATTACCTTACAGTAGTCTTGTTCTTGCTGTACAGTGAATCCAAGTGCCTAGAAAAGGCATGTACGGCAGAGCTGGCATGGGCATAGCACATGCATGGTTGCATTGAGTCAGCTCTTGTCAGCCTTATAAAGCCACCTCAGCCACATGAACCTGATACCCAGGAGGCTATGAAGGGATGCATCCCTTTTGCCCTACTGTATGTGGGCATTTGATCTCTTCAGGCGCAATAACGAGCAGCAGCCGCCTGATCTCTCTCTTGTAATGTGGCACCTGATACACGGCTCTCCTCCAGCCCTTCCCCCAGCTGCTGCGTCAGATCACCTGTGTGTGATTGGGCAAGACAAAAGAAAACAAACCAAAAAACCCCAAAATCACAAAAGGTCACAAATGTTAAGAGAAATTAATCACTTTTCAGTGGTTTTGCCAGTGCCTGGTAAGTCCCTAGGAACCTTCCCCATGATGCTGGTGAGCTTGCTAAAGAGTGATAAATGACAATGAGCCTGACACGGTGTGAATTCAAGCAAACCCTTATGTCACTGCTTTGAAGTATTTGTTTGAAATGCACTTCTAAGGAAGAAAGACATTTTCAAAGCATTCCTGCATAGGTGTGCAAAAAAACCCTACACAAACAGTAAAATTTGAAACACAAAAAGATATTTAGGCATTTTGGCAGGGAGCTTAGGTGACGTCAGAAAACAAATCCAAACAAATGTTTCTATGGAATTTTTTGTTGTTGAGAGCTAATTGGGAACAGATTTTAGCTTTGGATTTAAACATTTTCCTGCAGCATCTGCAATGCTATCGAGCATGACTATGATGCTCTGGAGCAGAGGAGGGAAAAATTCAGCTTCCTCCTGCTTGCATTATTGCTACAGGTTCAGCCAGTGGTCTTGGGAAAGTCGTGCAACCTCCCTCTCCTGGGAATTTTACCCAGTGGAGTTCAAGATGAATTATACACCTGCCCATTGAGCTCCACCTTTCTGCCCTCATGAATCCAGCGAGCGTTTCTTGCTCCACTGAGACAGAGCTTTGAGAAGAGTGAGGAAATTGGGGTGGGTTAACATCAGCATGGGATGAGCTTGGGCTCTTCCCTAGGTGGGCCGTGTTGGGGAGGGAGCCTCACTGAACCCAGGCATCTCATTTCCTGACTCAGTGTGTTAGAGTAAGATCCGCCAAGGAAAAAAAGACAAGTCTTCCACTGGATCAGGAATGTGTCATTTGATGTGAAGCACCCCACAGTTGTCTGCTTGTTAAATCTGACCTGGAGCAGGGAGCAGGAGCATAGCTGGAGGCAGCATAGGGGACCTGCACCAATCCTGCCCGTGACAGGCTGCAGTGCAATTGTATCAAGTAAAACATAAAACCTCAGTCAAAAATGTATGTGCAACATCTGGGAAATGCAGAAATTGGAGCAGCTATGGCACGTGGCCCCAAAGATCATTCAGAGGATAAGTGTTGCTAGAAGTCTTGCTGTGGGAGTGGATGGACCCAGACCTGGCCAGGGTTGGACATGAGACAAAAGCAGTAAGACCATGACGGCGGCGGCAGGCAGGGCAGTGTGCGGCCGGCTGGTTTGCTGGGAACGAGGAGAGCCCAGCTGACAGCTGAACGGCTCCTCTGTGCCGCGGGGGAGTTCAAAGCACATCGCTTAGCGAATATAGATAAAACTCCATTGGATCATCTAAGAACAGGACCCGTCTGACAGCAAAGCTTTTGAACTGCCAGTGGGTTCGCACTGTACAGGCTGCAGAGGACAAAGGGACCATCCATTTGTTTATACAGTATTTATTTATTTATTGTTGGTATAATACAATTATCCTTATGTTTTATTTTTCCAAAATCAAACTCTTCCCTTTTTCCCCTTATGCCAAAATATAGTCTGGCAGCCCCTCTCTCACCCTCGCTAATAGATCTATCGTCTAAAAGCAGCCAACAGCACTTCAATACCAACGGAATATTTTTGCAGGCAAGTCTACCAGGAGAGGATGGCAGAGAAACCGACAACTCCGAAATCAAAAACCTAACGCAAAAACCTGCACCAGTAGTAGCCTACAAATTCCTGTCTGAGAAGATAAAGCAACTAAATAAAGTTGTCTTCATGCCAGCTGAGAGATCCAGGACTGCCAGGGCTGCAGGAGCGGGCTGGAAACTAGGACCATGCGTGGCAATCAGTTAGCTGAGGGGAATGTGCTCGAGCTCGTCTAGACAACAATTAACATGATGAGGCGTGTTTGCAGAGCACAGGGGAGCGGGAGACGGATGGCGCCAAGGAAAGGTAACACCTTGCCGTTAATTGCTGGTAGTTAACCACCAATCAGGGATTGCCTAGTATGCAAGGCTTAGCTTCAAGAACCAATCTGTTTAAAACGCGCAGCTCCTGAAAGAGTATAAAACCTCGTGCTTCTGTACAATAAATTGACATTTGCTTGCATCAAGCTGCGTCCCGTCTCTTCATTCGCCGCACAGGACTAATATGCAGAGCTGTTAATGGGTGAGCCTAAGTGAATGTTTAAGACATATAATCCCATCAGTGAGCTGTGACACAGTCCCAGAATGCAATTATTATTGAAGAGATTTATATGTATATATAATATTTGTATATCTAAAATATTTATATATTGATATATATATTGATGCTCTTATTTTTTTAATGCTGACCTTGTCCCCAGGGAAAGAAAAATATTGATGAGCACTCCTATATCTTTATCTAAAACTCTCCTTAAATTATTTTCCTTAAAAAAACTAAAAATCCTGTATGCTAACAATGATTAGTCAAGTAACAAGCTGTTATATTCCAGATTTCCTTGGCTTTTTTTATTTCTTGGGTCTTGTTTCACACCTGTTTCCTATTTTAACTAAGAGAAATGACACAAAAGCACCTCATTAACAAACCCTTTCACACTACATTATGTTAATTGGCCTTTAAAACAAATTGTGGCCCTACCCTTTCCCCTGGGGCTTTGGGAAGCTCAGCTTTCATAAGGAGGGTGGTCCCCTCCTTTTGCAGGGATCCTCCTTTAGGAGCTCCTGGGGCCATCAGGGAGGTCTCAAAATCCTAGAGTGCAAGTAAAATAGATCAACAGAGTAACTCACGGTGAAGGGATTTTAAAACCGAGCCTTGCCACAGCACAGCCAACTTTATTTTATGCTATTTACAATCAAAAGAGTGCTTTTAAATAGGGTCTGATCGCCAGGTGTGCAAACAGCTCTGGATGCCCAGGGACCTAAGCTTTCACTGGCCAGTATGAAATTGAGGATCTTTGATCCTGAATTACTTCTGAAATCAGGATTTTCTTTTTACTTTCCTTTTCTTGTAATAAAAAGCTGTAAAGGTTACTGGCTTGGTCCCTGTGGGTCCGGGTGTGCTACTGTCCCCCTCCTGCCAGCGGGTGCTCCCCCGGGGCCAATGCCAGCTGTGCACCCACCTGGTCCAGCTGTGCACCCACCTGCTGGCATCCGCTTGCAGACTTGAGTGCTACAAGAAGCTGTAACACCCTCTTACCTTCTGCTGTGCCATGGAATTGGGCTGTAAAGCTGTGGGCTCAGGAGGAAAGCTTAATTATAAAGCCATCAGAAAAAAAGCCATGGATGTTTGCATCACAATTTTCAGCAACAAGAGAAGAAATGAGAAGCCGAACCGACGTCTGGCTCCCTATAGATCCTTTCTTTATATTTCACAGACTTGTCCTGTTGAGCGTTGTGTTCGTTCTGTTCTCTCATTTATTGGGTTTAATTTCACAGGCTTGTTCTGTTGCCTCGTCTACTGGGTTAAATAACGTGTTATCCCTTTTGCAGCTTGGGGGGAGAGAGCAGCAACCCACCCTGGCGTATGTTTTAACTAACCTTCATAGCCGTAACTTCTGTTTGATCAGAAACCACCGAGACAGTAAAAAAAGAATCCCTTTGGTGATGTTTTATATGTTTTACAGGTTTTATTGTGGCTGTAGTACAACTGGTGCTTTCCAGGTCTCAGGGTAAACATTCTGAGCGATGGTACACGCTGGTGTTTTATGGCAAGTCACTTGGTAGCAGTAATGGCAGGATCACCACCGGCTTTCTGCTACCTGGCTAGCTTGCAGAAGCCTGATTATCCTACATCCTGAAGATGGAGCTTTGATTAATCTCTGTCCTGAAGCTTTGTGGAGCTGAAGCTGTACGTACTGGGTGTGGGAGACATCGACCCCTGTTGCCCCAGCCACCATGGCAGGCACCCCTGCCCTGCCAACCAACATGGCCAACGACCCCTCTGTGGGGAGGGACTACCTGCAGCCGGTAGGTGTTGCTGCCAAAAGGTTATAATTATAATTTGTTAATCACGCTATCGCAGCATCCTTGGGCTGTATGAGCACCGTCCTCTCCAGCTTCACACCTGGCTCTGTGGGGACAGGCAACTTGGCCTGCCCGTGTGCCCCCATCATCCTGCCATGGGGTCCTGTCACCTGTCACCCCTGCTCTGTGCCCTGGCATTGTCCCCTCATGGCGCCTGGCTGTCCCCCCGGGCCCTGGCCTTGTCCCCCCATGGCGCCTGGCTGTCCTCCCCCAGGCTTCCCGCCATTGCCTCACGCTGCCGCCATGTTGGGGCCGGCCTGCTGCTGAGGTGAGGTGGGGGCCACTGCCTGGCGGGAGCTGCTCTCTCTCCCCAAGGAAACCCGCGCCCTCCTCATGAAAACTGGAGGAACAAAAAAGCTGTAGCAATCCCCCCCAAATGGATTGTTTCTTCCTATTGTGAGTGACTTGGCTGAGGCCAAGGCCTGACGTGATGGGGAGGCACCAGACGCGAGGGGCAGCAGGGGAGGGGGAGGGGTGAGGCCCTTTGCTGGGTGTGGGGCTGCTGCCTCGGCGCTGACACCCCTGCAATGGCGGCCCGAGCTGTGCCCACCGCCTCCGCCGTGTCTGCAGGGAGTGTCCTTGGAGCGATGGTGACGGTGAGGGGGGCCTGGTGGTGCCGCCGCTCTCCCCCCATCCCCTATAATTGGCAGTGAGCCTTAGAAATACCAGGCTTTTACTGTCCTGTTGTTTTTCTTTTAAAAATTTTCATCTTTCTTGTTTGAATAGTTGGGTGTTTTTCATGTGTTGTATTCAACTATTTAATTTGTTTTGAAATTGCCTACATGCCTGAAATGTGTGTTGTCCCACCTTAGGTGAATTTTCTCTCTGCTTAGCTGACAGCCACCTATGTCCTTACCAGGCATCCCTTCCCTGTGGACCATTATTTTCTTTTCTGTCTTAAGAGGGTTATGACCAACATAGTAATGAATATCTGCACCTTGATATGTTTTCCTCTTCTGTTTGAAGGATCTGGAAAGCGTTATGGAATCTGCAGAAGAAGAGTTAGTTGATTTTAATGTCGGTGGCTGGTATTTCTCAATTCCCAGAAGTAAAGTTGCTCAGTTTCCTGAATCTCTGTTGTGGAAAGAAGTTTCTTTACAAGATCAGTCTGAAAATCCAAGATTATTTATTGACCGAGATGGTTTTGTATTTAGGCACCTTCATTATTACATGCAGACTTCAAAGTTATCTCTTTTCAGCTGTGCTGAATTGAATTTACTGTATGAGCAAGCATTTGTTTTGCAGCTGACACCTTTATTACAGGTAAAGTGGGATGTTCTATGTGGCTTTTCTATCTTTTTTTTTTTCCGTTCTTAGATAATATTGTCTGTAGAAGGATGTCAAATGGTTTGTGCATATAACTTTTTCAATGCTTGCGATAGATATCCAAACAAATAATTGCCACATCCAACTCATCTGCCTCAGCTGGTGAGTACAGAAGATGTTACAGATTTCATGCCTGACCTTTCTGTAAGAGCTCATTCAACAGTCATCACTCGCTTTCTTTTAAATAAAGTTAAAGCAAGCAGAGGCTTTTATCTGCCAATTGTTGTGCTTGATGATGATTATACTGACCAGTCTTGTTGAAAATGAACGCTCCAGACTGAAGAAGGTGGGACTGCCCTTTCTGTTCGTCCCTGAGAAGGTTCAATCTGCCTGAAAACAAAGAACTCCTAATGGCACACCACGGAATTTACCATCATGTAAAATGGAAAATGGCGATTCTTCCTCTCCTCCTATTCTGTAGCTGCATAAACAGAAATGTTAAATGAATATCTGTAACAAGTACTTAATTTTCTGTTTAGCTAGAGTGTTTTATATTGCAATTACAGTGTGGGTTTGTATTGTGCCCGTGCAGGTTGAGTCCATGCTTCCCGGTTGGATGAAATGTGTATTTCCACTCATTAATGTTTGTACTTCCTCTGAGTATAATCTGAACTCTGAGTTTCTTTTGGTTTCTAATACTCTTTTTTTGTGGAATAGTCTCAAAAATGCTGTGATGCTTGATATTTTCAACCCAAAATATGAACATCTTGTGTTTAACATAAGTGATTTCTGGATCGTCTTTTAGGACTGTGTTTAAAAATACAGTATCTCCAAATAGGTTGGTAGAGGAAGACCACCAAGCCTCAGTAGTCGATTGTATTAACAAACCATACAGGATCCCGTGCTTGACACGGACCTGTCGTGGTATGGCCATGAACAGTCCACTAAATACACTTTAAGTCCCTGTCAGCATAACGTTATTAACTCATGAAGGTATTTTATACATGTGCTTTAGAAATCGGAACAGTGGCGCTAAAGTTACTTTGTACTTCATATCCTACAACAGTATGTAACCATTTGTTCCAAGCCCAAAATAATTAATTTAGCATTCAGTAAAAAGGTTAGAAATTACAGACTGTTAGTTACTCCAGTCGCTGAGCTAAACATTGATTCCCCTTTCTAACCATCGAATTCCTATAGCTTATCATAAAGATATTGTTAAAAAGTGCCCTAAAGGTCTTTCAGGCTTTGTGTTGGGTTCTTGGCTCTTTCAGTTGTGGTATGCTTTTATGCCTGCCACTGTGGTGTCTTGAATTTCAGAGCTAGAATACAAAGAAGTGCCATTAAAACCCAAACACTGAAAAAGGGTTGGCTTTTTTGAGCATATGAATGGCTCTAATTATATTACAACTTATAAACATTCTCCACAAGTTAACTCCAGTTACACTGAGGTACCCAAACCCCCAGGATCTAATAAATGTTCTTGTCTGTACACAATATTCCCCAGCGTATTTCAGTAGATGTCAAATACAGCACGGGATGTATTAAGCTCTTTCCTGTGGCTGCTTTTGATTTGTGGATTAATTATATGAATTTAAGTAATAAATAGAAAACCTTTACATATCTTAGGTTTTAGATGGTTTGAAGGAGGAGAAATATGGTTTACCTGTCCAGCCTGCAGATACACCAGTAGCTGAAAAACCATCTCTGAATTACTGGAGAACAGAGGAACGTACTGGCATGCTGTCAGAGATTCCTGCTAGCAGTCCCGCATTCACAGGTGGGTGTCCCAAACTGGTAAATCCTTTTGCTTCCTTAGGAATGCCCACAGGCTGTTGTCAGTTGTTGCAAGCCAGGAACGTTTTACTCCTGCAAAGTTTATTTTGTGCGGTATTTTTTTCATTAGCCTTCTTTATTTTTTAAGAAAAGAGGAAACCCCATGAAAATGTTTATTCATTTGTGCTGGGCTGTAAGACTTCATCCTTTACTGAACAATAAAAGTTGCACAAGATTTGTGCGCTTTTATTGGCTTTGCTGTACTAGTCAGGTCTCCAGACTGTATATCTGAGTTCTATTTTTCTTATGTCTTGATTTTTCTCTGATTTTCTTCCCCTAGGGTTACATGAAAGAGCTCCCCTAGGGCTAGTGGATACACCTTTATTAGATACAGAAGACAAAGTGCATTACTGCTTTTTGCCACTAGATTTGGTGGCAAAATATCCTGTACTAGTTAATGATGACAATTTGTTATGGCTGCTTGAGAATGCAGCCCTGATCAAGTGCAATTGCAGTGAGTTCCGCTTCATAGGTAACTGCTTTCTTTTTTTTTTTAATTATTCAGTGAATGTCTAAATCACTTTTTTGTATTAAACTGTTTCTGCTTGTCTTCAATAATACATCGTTAAAGATCAGAATCTTTTAATCTTTTGGTTTGGCTTGGTTTGGGTTTGCTCTCTGCCAGTTCTACCACCTTGTTTATCAGTCAAGAATCAGGAATTAAGGTAGAGAAAGCTTTACGTGGTGACTCTAAATACTTAATCAGTCTTGTATATTTTCAATAGTAAGAAATCCATGTTTCATTCATTAAATACACTTTCAGCTCACAAAAAGACAAGTACTTTCCAAAAGTATGGCAGGATCCCATAGGTCCTCCATCAACACAGTATTTCATCCTCTGTGAACTCAGATAAGATGAGACAGATATGGAATTGGTGCAGTTCTGCTTTGCCATTCCTCTGATGTTAGCACATGGGAAAACCATGTTTAAATGCACAGTGGGATGGGACTGTGCTGGGAAGGGGGCGGGGGGGAAGCAGCCAAACAATCAGGAAACCTCTTACATGAACCTCTCAGGATGCTGTGGTAAAATTAACTTAATTCTGCACTTCCCCTACAGTTTATGCTGTGTCTGGTCTTCTCTAGCATAAACCTTGTTTTTAGAATTGTGTTTTCAAAGACAAAACGTTCCCTGGTGTCCATGGATCGGCTGTTGTATGTGCATACGTGAATAGTAACACTGAAGGGAGCAACAGCCTATTTCCGCTAGAGCTGAGCGGTGCACAGAAGATGTCAGTACACACTTCCTATATTTTATTTTTATTTTCAAGTTAATTTTCTTCGCTCAGAGAAGATGTTGTTACCTGATGACTTCTCCAACATAGATGCCTTGGAGGAAGAAGTTTTAATTCTGCGAATTCCTGAGCTTATAAATGCTGTGAAGGCCTACAGAGGTAATAAAATATACATAGCTATGTATTTTCTTCCTTATGTGCATTGGTTTTAATGTTACCTTGTGAAACTGGGTGTCTGAAACAAATTATATTAATATGATCAACACTGAGGTGAATAATCTTATCAACTTATTTCCATAAATGTTGAGAATAGTGGAATATACTGTGGTGATTAACTGCTGCCCTTCTGGAACATGGTCTTGACCACCTTTCCTTGCAGGTGGCTGCTCCACGCTGTCCCCTGCCACGGCGGGGGACAGGGATTGGCAGGGGGCAGCAGGGGTGTCCCTGTCACCATCCCCACTCTATGCCATGGCACTGGGGCTGCTGGTTAACTATCCGGATTCGATTCTGGGACAACTCTGCGTGGGCAGCGACCTGGGCAGGAGCCACCTGCACCTCTCTGGCAACGGCATCCTCTTCCAGCACATCAGGTACCCACCCTGCCTTCATACCGGGCAACAGCAATAAAACCTTTCAAGGAACTATCTGGCAGGTTTGGAGTCGAAAAGGAGCCCTGTTCTCAGCAGCCTACCCTTCAGTATCTGTAGTATTCATTTTCAGCTAAACTTGCAGGTATCTATAATTACAGGAGCTGGCATTCTTCTATTCTATTGTAGGCTGGTAAGCCTAAAATGCTGAAGTAATTCATGTGAGGTTTTTAATGGTCACATGCTCTTGAAATTTAAGATTTATCATTAATTTTAGACTTTTTGTATTTTCAAAAGCATCTAAATGCCCATGGGTACAGGCTTTTTGAAGACAGAAAAGTCACGCTGACATCTCTAGTCCAAGAAAGAATGTAGATTTCTGAATACTATGTTTTAACTTGATCCTTTGAGGTGTTTCTCCATATGGTAGCATTACTGCTCAGGCTTACCATGCTGGTGTACCAGTTTAATAAAATCCCTATTGTGTAGGAAAATGGGTCCTGAGTGCATCATTAGCACCTCTATCCTGAAATCAGTGAAAATGTAAATGTAGAGGTGAGGCATCTTTGCTTTGACCAAGGGATACTTTATTTTTAAATGCAGACACTTACTAGATGAGTCATAAAGCTAGCCATCAAAACCCACATTTTAATATTCTCTATTAAAAATGGTGTGCCATTTTCTTTGCCCTGCTTGTTGTGATCTGAATAAAGAAAACCAAAGGAAGTCACAGTGGATTGGTTGTGATTCAAGCCCGCTGCAGTTAGATGCTCAGCCATGCATATCGCCATCCACCACACACTGAGAAGCTTCCTGCGCTTTTAACTGTTTTTCAATTTAGCACAAACAGATAACACCCAGTCTGTAAAGGGTGACAGAAACACAACTGGAAGCCCAAACCTGCAGTCAGCTCACCTCTGCGCCCTGCAGCTTGTCTGTGCTTGCTGCTGGCACCGGTGAAGGATGCAGTGTAGGAGCAATACCACATTAAATGTTTTGTTCCAAACTATTGCAGACCATGACTTGATGGCTCCATTGCAACAGCTTTATTTGTCTGTGCTGCATAGTTCTCCATACAAAAATGATGTGGAAAGTTACAGGTAAAGCTCAGCAGGTGCAAAAAACTTTTTTAGGAGAATTCGTATTTCCTGACTTGTGCTCATTAAAAATCAGCAGTAAAAATATAAAGCAATGATAAAAGGTTTAGTGATTCCCTCTCCTTTTGGATAGGAACTGGCTGGGAACTTGCCGGCTTCCTCTCACCAAGAATATTTCTGAAATCAAAGAGCTCTGTACTTATCTGGACCAAAGGGACGCCATGTACAAGCCAATGAAAGATGCTTTAAGATGCTATCTGAAACAACAGGCACCAGCAGAGAGCACAGATTATAGTAAGTCAAGATTTCTCAAGAGCTCTTTCATTTTAAAGTAGAATGAGCAGTGTTGCCTGAATACAGTTAATCTGTCAATGATCCACACCAAGTTTTGAGGGGTTGTTACAAAAAAGAGCTGAAGGTCTCACTGACTATTGGTTCTGTGCCATTATCGCGTAGCCTGTCGGATAATACGTGCTAGAAAAAGTAACTCTGTGACTCATATGTCTCAGCAGTAAATGATGCCTTAATCGTACATTTTATAGAAGGTGGATAGTCCCGTTGTAGTAGCTACATCAGACAAGCGTAATAGTTGATTCAGTGTTTCGAGGTAGAATCTATTCGTATCATTAGCCATAGCCCTATAAGTAACATTACGTGTGACTTGCCCGTACCTTCTGTAAAGGCTATTGTAAGAAACACAGTTCTCCAATCTGAAGCCCTTTCCAGAGTTAGTTGGTTTTTGGGCTTGGGGGTTTTCTTAACAATTTTTTTGAATGCAAATGTGTTTTGCATTTCCTAGAACAATGTCCCAGAACTTACTGACTATAAGCAGTAATCTGAATTATACTATTAAAGATGTCAACAGAAACTTTCCCAGATTGCTGTTTGTCGCCACACTGAAGTAAGAAAGATGTGGGCTGAACCCAGACTAAAATATATCCAAAGCTGTTATGTTACACCCGCTCACTGTACGGAACAGCAATCTGAGGCTTGCACGTGCCCTGATACTGTCACCTTCAAAGCAAGTAACAACGTGGGGCTCCTTGAGAGGATGGAAAACGGTGCAGGAGCTCTAATCCGGGTTGCCCTGGAATTCCACCAGCTTTATACTTGCAGACAAGCTGCATCTTCGCTTGCAAAGACCTTTCAGATTTCCCCCTTATTTCTAGTAGTTTGGAAATAAATTATTTCTTTCGGTGGCGATGTTACAGTATACTTTGACTCGCCTACCTTAGGTGACATAAATGTGCCTGCTTGGTAGAGCAAGCATGGCTATGCTAATGCATGTAGCCTTCTTGCTATAATTATTTTTAAATCTGCTGAGGAGAGGTGGTTTGGCTGCAGCACGGGTGGACCACGTTGCCTGCTGTGCTGTGACGTTACGTTCTGACCTGCCTTTTGCTTGCGGTTGGCTACGAGCACCAGGTAAAGGGCAGGGTTCCACCTCTGTGCGGCAAGTGCACTCTATTACTTCACTATTTCCAAGAATTATTATTTGCAATATTTCAATGTAAAATCCCATGTCACACTAATTTGTTATCTATAACAAAACAATTACTACTTATAATTTCTACTTGTCGTTATTTTAGTTGCTGCCTTTCCATTTGTTACTCCATCTCTAGACGCAGGCTGGTCAGCAGAAGTATCCGTATGCTCACTGCATCAGATCGTGAGAGTTTATGTAGGGAGTAACTGGTATGAAACTTATTTACGGACTTTATTGAAGGTATGGGTAATTAATTGTCCTTGCATTGCCTTCATATGAACCCCCCTAGACAGAATTTGTAATTCTGCAGACTAGAATCTATATTTCTAGTAATAAGAATTATTAGAATGGTTTTGACCTGAAAACTTGGAATTATCAGAACCTCACATGTAGACTGGGCACTTTATACTAAAGGAAGTATGTTCAAGCACCCGAGGGAGATAAGTCATGGGCTTCCCAAGGAAGCACTTTCTTAGTTTGGCTAATAATACAAGTAGACTTGATGGAAAGGGTTTAATTCTTTCACCAAGAAAGGAAACATCCTGTTTGAATTTCTCTCCCTCTGTAACACCAGAAACATGGTCTTAATGTATTTTTATTTCTGTAGTACCCAGAGCTGCTGTCAAATGACAAGAAAGTCTGTTGGATCACATATGGTCAAACTCTTCTCATCCACGGAGATGGGCAAATGTTTCGGCATGTTCTCAACTTTCTAAGACTTGGGAAGTTATTTTTGCCAGCTGAATTTAAGTAAGCAGAGTGCATTCATGTCCATTTTTTTATTTTATTAGATGGCTGTGGGGGAAGCAAGCATTGGGATTTGTCTTCTGATTTTCACAGGAATATTACCTAAAAGAATTAAGACTTTTCCTTTTAGTCCTGAAGTGAACTATTCTATCTAAACATAAATTATTGGTATCTAGAGATTAAGAGATACGGTTTTGTTTCAGTAGGCATGCCTTCATTTTAAGGATCGATATGCCAGCCACTTGGTACTACAGGGTATATCACAGATTGGCGCACTGTGAGTGCACCTTTAGCAACCAGGAAAATGTTTTTATCAATGACATCATTGCATCCCTTTTGAGATTTTTGTGGGGTTTTTATGGCAGAGACAGCTAAATCTGCTTAGTCCAGCTGAAAAATACTCGATCTGCCCCCTCTGCTGGTACCTCTGCTCCAATGCTGAAAAATGTCTTCCAAATGGCCTAAGAATGGAGGAACACGGGATGCTTAAAGATAAGGCATTTTCCTTCCATACGCACATTGCTCTATTAGGTCTCTAAATTTTATCAATCATCATCAGTTGACGTGGCTTAAAACACCAGTCTCCTAAGGACAGTCCTTCAATGTGCTTCACTTGCCCCTGAGACTGCTCAGAATCGATGTTTTGGTGCTGTGGCTTCTTGTAGCCGTTTCCCTGCTTCTGCCATCGCGACGTGTTAGAATTCTTTGCATTCAGCAAGGAAGGTCTGCTGGCATCAGTTCTTTTGGTCTCTTCAGTTCCTGAAGCCCTTGTTTGTTGGTTCGTTTCTAGTAGGCAGGATATCCACTGCAGATCACCGGCCGATGTGGGCATGTTTAGCACATGTAGCTGTTTCCAGGAGGAGCACGTGTTTGCAATCTTTTCCCCAAAGTCAACAGCGACATTAGACCAGTGGCTTCTTCGATCCTGAAACCACTGGTTGCTTTCGTGCCTGTCATCAAAGGCATCGGAAGCCAGGTGTCAGGCACCAGCGTTACATCTATACGAGCAAACCGAGTATGTCTGGGAATGTTTCTGGTCACTGAGGCCAGCTGGTGCCTGCTGGTGATCTGCTTTAACCCCCCCGGAGAAGGTGGCTTTGTTCCTCCTGTCTGCTGCAAGTGGTCCCGGGAACAGCTGAACAGCCAAACCGTGCCTGGGAGTTATTGGAGAGAGTGTAAATTGGGCAGGGCCAGGCACAATGCTAACAGCTTATTAGCAGAGTTAATCGTGTTCTAGGGCTAAGAACAGTTCTGGGAAGGGTGGATTTCCCAGTAGCCCATCAAACCCATGAGCTCCCTTTATGGGGTTCCCTATGAAAAATGCCATGATAAATTTTGCACATGAGAAAAATGTCATGAGTGGCACAGAGCAGAGTAGGGTTCCTGCTTCTCAGGGTTTTATCATCAATACCCACGGTCAATTAAAAAAAAAAAAAAAAAAGAAAAAAAAGAAAAAAAGGACAGACATTTTCACTTAATTAATAGAAGGGCAATAGCTGGAAAAAGCATCGAAAAGAGCAAGGCTTGCCAAGATTCCAACGTGCTGCTAAAACCCTCTGGTTTAGAAGGTCATTTATTTTGCTTGCACCTGTCAAAAAATGTGTCATCTAATTCAGGATTCCTGATGTAAAATTCAGACTCTGTGGAAGTCAATGGTAGTTAATGGTAAGATTTCTATTAATGTCAATAAAACCAGATATTTTTTTCTCGTTGTTTGGATGCCAGATATGAAAAAACAACAACAACAAATTAGTTTGGATACTTTTCAGTATTTAAAATGATAAGCTATTTGTCTGTTATAAGAAAAATCATTTGTGTGATGCATCTTTCATTTTGTGTAGTGACTGCCTGAGCTTCCAATATCAATAGATGTTTAGAAAAGATGATCTGGTAAGATCATTTTTCAGTGATTTTACAGTTCAGTTTATTTACAACTTGCAGAGAATGGCCTCTCTTTTGTCAAGAAGCAGAGGAGTACCAGATCCCTTCTCTTTTAGAGGCACTTTACCACTCTGATGCATACAGGTAGGTAAAAATTCTCTTCTTTCTTTTTCTTTTTCTGTCATATAACATCCTTTCATCTGCTCTAGCAGTGCTTGTCCTTTGAAAGGTGTGCAATTTTCTCCTTTCCTTCTGAAGCACAGCTGCTGGAGGGTGGGCAATTCCACTATCTTTTGGGCCCTATTTTTCCCATCAGTTATTTGGGTGCTGGAACAGTAACGGAGCCAAGGATCAGTTGCCTCCCTGGTAACCAAGGAAAAAGGCACTGAGATATTCCCCCAAAGCCCAGATGTTGAGAATACTGCAATGCATGCTGAAAACCAGTCTGGAGACACCATACTGAGCAGAGACATTCAGATTTCTTAGCTTTGGCTCAGCCTTGGCTTTGCCAAGCCCCAGCCGGTTTCTGCAGACCCACTGGAGGATTCACCAGTGCTGCAGAGCGTAGAATGGTGTATCTTTGATGCAGCACCACAGAAAAGGATTGAGACCAGATGGAATTTAAATATTGATGAATTAATGTTGAAAAGAAGCTGTAACGTTTTGTATACAAATTCATCATTGAACATTTTCTCAGATACTTATTTTTCTATTGCTGACAAATGTAAAAGTAAGATTGGATGCTTTTCTAAAAGATGCTTTTCTATTAAACCAATAATTAGCATTTAGCGTTACTGGAGACCAGGCTTCATAATCACAGTGGTCTTCTGGTCCTATAAAATCTGTGAATCTGCAAACCCTAGTGTTTTCTTTTCTGCTGTACGTGTTAGAGGGAAGGAGAAAATGTTAGAATGAGAGGGATGGAGAAAATTTTAGAATGTAGGCCTTTTGGAAAGTCTGCAGAACCCCTGACTGCAGAGTACTTTAGAAGATGACCTAGCATGGACCCTCTCTTCAATATCTTTTCAAGTATTTTCTGCCCAGGGAGGCTGTGGGGTCTCCTTCTCTGGAGAGACATGCAAGCCCACCTGGATGCAGCTCTGTGCAGCCCGCTCTGGGAGAGCTGCTTCAGCAGGGGCTGGGCTGGAGGAGCTCCAGGGGTCCCTTCCAGCCCCAACTGTGCTGTGATTCTGTAAGAGAGCTCTAGAGGTTAATGGATTCTTACTTTGGCTGCTAACAGGCCATTTAGGCGTTTAAAAGTAAAAATATATCCATCAAAATCTTCCCAGAAGACCATAAGTTGCTGCAGCATGTTCTGAAATACCAGTGCCACGGGCTGTTAGCAGCAGGTACTGCCACAAGTAGTTGGACAGACTAGTGGTAGCTACCAGTATCCCACCAGTAGTGACAGCATTTCCTAGATTTTACTGTAGATGTCTAAGAAGAAGAAATCCTAAATGTCATTTCCCCACTTCCCCATCCCAGTGTAGGAGCCTAACCTCATGTTCCTATACCTGTAGAGCAAGAGGAGGATGTCAGAGGGACTCTGAAGCACCCTACATGGGAACGATAACATTTTACATTCCCTAGAAGGTTTTAGCTAAGGATTAACGCTACCCTAAGATACACTCCTCCACCGCTCTTTGGAGCTTTCCCATCAGGGAAGGTGTCAGTGTCTCTGTCACATACACCAAAGGCCTCTAACACAGAACAGTTAGGCATTTGTCCCTGGAGTTCTTTGCTAGATCATGGGCCAGCTCTGTGGGCTGTCTTAGCAAATCTCCGTCTATAGGAGACAGAGAGCAGCAGTTACTCAGCGCTCCCAGAGTGATGTCACCCCTTCGGAAACTGCTGCGCAGCTCAGGCAGTCACTGTCAGGAGCTGAATTTCTTAAGCAGACTCAGAATTCAATTTTGAAACCATGAATAGAGATGGTTGACCTGGGTCTGCCTAGCCAGCTCCCCAAAGTGTCTAGAACCTCTTCTTAATAAAACTGCCCCTCCCCCCCCCCCTCCAGATATGATGTCAAGTGGCCTTGGCTTGGGCTGATCAGCAAGGCTTATGTAAATCCATCGGCCAAGGGTTTGCGGATGCTGGAACAGAGACAAGGGATCATTTTTCTCTCTTGCGTGTCTGCGGCATCACATTTCAGAAATCATTACCGCAGGTGGGCAATACAAAACTGCTGGTCCTTTGTTGCCCTCATGTTGTGTGCTGGTGCTGATTGCGAACGCCTTCCACCCCCCAGTGGTTTAAAAGTAACTCATAATATTAGAGCATGATAGACACGGGTCCAGTGGTGACTGGAAGTCCTGACAGCTCCTTTTACAGGTTGACGTGGTGTCGCCCCTGGAAAGAATTCTATAATAACTGTAAATATTAATTTTCTAGATTATGGATCCAAAACAATGAATCACACAATGAAGAGCAGGAGTTCAGCAAAGACCCAAAAGAAGTAAGGTTTGGTTTTCAGAATATGTTGCCATAATGCACTTCTAAAAGCAGTCTGAATTAGAAAAATGACAAATTTTAATTCTACAGTACCATTTCGCTTTTTTTCTCTCCAAAATCAGCTACAATGCGAGTGTTGGAAATTTCTCTATTAAAAAAGACCATCTTCATTTCAAAAAGCCAGGCTGTGCTGTAAATTATACAGTTCAAAGCACAAGGTCAGGATCCTCCAGCCTGTGTTAGCTCGGTCTGAGTGTTACAGCCTGCACACTCTTCGAAACTCTTCTTTTGGTCTTGTCATTCACACTCCTGGTTACTTAGGGCGTCTCTGTCACCAAGGCGGGTGGCAAGCCTGTGGCTTGGGCACTTTGTTGGGGCACAGGAGACACGGGGTCTGACCCTTCTGGACAAGGAGGACCTAGAAGCCAGATCTCCTCGTTTATAGGTAGTAAAGACAGGAGCAGCAAGCTTATGCAGTGCACTTGGGCAAGACAGCAGAAACTGTCTAGTCTTTGAAGTCAGTGGAAGGGGGAAAAGAACTTTCTGCTCAAGTCTTTGAATACTTTTAGTCCTTAGTTGGACACCTGCAGCTGAAAGGTGTCTTCAGTCTGCTAGAGAAGGGTGACAGGTAAGCGCTGCCTCCGCTGCATTTACATGTTGGTACCGAGCTGCTGTCCCCTGTAGCTTAATGCTGGCGTTCCCATGGCAGAGTGGTCGCACAGCTTGCTTTAGTTTGCCACACCAGTTTTCTTCTACAGAACGTGATGCTGTCAGTTCAGATAATCAAAATGATCTTAGCTGTAGCGGTAGCAAGGATGCTGAGGCGCTGCTTGTGTGCCTTGGCCACTCCAACGTCTGTCTTCAGATTCTGCAAAATTCAGTGATAGGAGCTGAGGCCATTGAGGACAGTGTAATGTCGGTGTTGAATTATCACGGCTGGGTTTGCAGAGCCTTAAGGCACTGTATCCCCCGGGGAAGTGAGAATGCATTTTCCTGGATTAAGAGCTCAGTCCTTAAATGCCTGTGTTAGAATGAGTAAAATATATCAGTTAATATATTATTTTGTATGTATATTGTATTAGGAAGGGCAAAACATACACTTCGTTTCATGTCAATTAGAAATAACAACATTTCACTGGGTTTTTAGGGGTACTCATGTACAGCTGAGGATTTCAGTAAATGCCATATGAAGACATGGAGTAATATAAAAGATCTGAAGGGAAAGCAAGACACCAGTGGGAAGAAGGCAAAGCATTCCAGAATGTTTTCAGGGGTGAGAGAGACAAAAAGGAGGAATAGGCTTGGAGAATACGACGCATCCTCGGGCAGCCTGGTAAACTCCAGCTATTACAAACATTTGGCAAGCCCTCCAAGGGAGAGAGGAATAAGAAGTTGTTTAACAAAGAAAGTAGAAAGTAAAGCCTCAGCAAGTCACATCCAGAAATCACTTTCATTGGCAAAGGAATGGGATGCGGTGAGCTCCAGGAGGTGTGATTTTCAGCACATAGGAAGGTCTGCTGGTTGTACCACAGAGCATGCGTCTCGATGCAACAGTCCTGGAAAGCACAGAGGTGCCAACGCTCCTGTTGCCTCTCTCCCTGGGAAAATCAGCTTTACAATTCCAGGAAACAATCCCACTGTCCAATATGAAGTCAGGGCCGAAGGTGAGCAGCCGGAGCAATACGTGTTCACACACAGTCTGCAAGTTAATCCAAGTGCTGGAATGTACCAATTTGGCACCGTAAAAACTCCCCCCGCAGCAGGAAATGGTGCAGGGAATGTGGGCAAGGAGCCAGCAGAAGGTAAACCACTGCTCTGTGATTGTTGTTTTCAAAGGTGGTGGGAGTAATTAACTGAATGCCTTATATAGCTAAGATACTTTGATCATGCTGAGGACTTTGAGAGTGACAGGCTCAACCTTTTCTTGTTCTCCTGCTCGTAGCAAGTGTTTCCAGTGAAGGAAGAGACAACACCTTGCAAGTGACACCCCTCCCTCTAAAAGACAGTGAGTTGATTGCCGGCTGCTAAGCAAGGGCTGGATTTTATTGCTTGTCTATGTAGAGTTTGATACTAAAAGTGTGTTAGCCAGAAAGGTGGAGCAGCTTTTAGATTCACTGGCATTAATGAATTGTTCTTTAGTTGGCTCCTTGTTGCTGTGGTTGGGTGTGCTTAAATTGTCCACTTGGATACAGGTATCCTTAATTTAACATATAGACTGAAAGATTTTTATGTTAAACCCAGAAGTTTCCACGGGCACATGTAAGAGGTAAAAAGATTTGCCTGATTAGCCAAGATACTAAATGCAAATTCAAGAAACCTAAGTGGAAAGTCTCAGTCCGAGACCCATTCCGACACCCCGAGGAGGATGTGATTTACCTGGCACTGCTTCTGCCCGGGGTAATGGGGTGGGTTTTCACAGAACTGTTGGCAGAGCAAAATGTATTATTAATGATTGTGAATGGGTTTGTTACTATATCAGTGCAAGCAGAATTATTATTTTCATGGGAAAAAACCCCTCTTTCATAGCCCATGAAAGAATCCTGGGCTGAATTATGCTTGGGTTCCATTAAGCTGTATGTAACGGTTACTCTGTCTGAATTTTCCACGTGGAAGAGGGGAGTAGAGAAGACCTGTAATGTTATACCTAAATTTGCAGATTATTTGGTGTGAAGGCAATAATTTACTATCTAGTGGTGTTTCATCTTTCCTGGCAAAACATCATGACAGAATAAAGACAGAGTGAGGCATAGCTCTGACGAGAAGGTGACAATATTGCATGCCCACTTAGAAATGGGCAAACGTGTTTGGCCTGTAGCTGCTGATCCAGGCTTTGCTGTGTAATTCAAACCGTATTTGTTCACAGGAACAAGGGACAGCCAGCAAACCAGCGTTGTTCTGGCAGGCCACAGAAATGTAGGGCTGATTCTCAGAGTTGACCATCCTCCGGTCTTAGGCAGCGATGGCTTTTGCAGCAGTGATGAGGAGAGTGTTGTTTACAGCACCCTGCGGGGTGGCAGCCAGCTGGCTACTCCCAGTGCCCCAGCGCTGTGCAGAGGTAAGGGATGGCAGACTGCACTCGGGGCCCGCCGCAGAGTGTTTGGTGTGAAAACCATTCCCTCTGCCATGGTTTGTTGTCAGCGCTGAGTAGTGAAGTTATCGCAGCCAAACCGCTGCTCGCATGTAATGGTGAACGCTGACCCGCAGCCTTTTCTCTTTCCTAATGTGCTTGTGTTATTTCAACTGTTCCCCGCAGATACCGTCTTTCTGACCTTTGCTCTCTCCCATGAAGAGATGTTTTATGCCAGGCAGTGCCACTTCTTCCTGACCGATGTCATCCTGGACTCAGTAAGGCAGAGGGATCCCAAAGCAATCACAGCCAAAATCGGGAGCCTTGTGAACAGGCTGTGGGTAGGTGCAAGCTGCTCGCAGCCCGGGTGAGCTGTGGCCGCTCAGCTTCCCCGGGCTCCCAGTGGGGTGGCAGCGGCTGGAAACTGGGCTCTTCTGGCTGGGCACCAGCAGCCTGGCTGCCGTGGGGGCTGAGGGGTGGCTGCAGGCCAGGAGGGGGGCACGGGGCTGCCCCCAGTGTGGCACTGGGGCAGGGCAGTGTGCCACGAGTCCCTTTCCAGGTCCCTTTTTTGAAAGCCAAGGGTAGCCCCTGCAGCAAAGTGTGGTGAGTCAACCCCGGGCAGCCCACACTACGGCACCCTCGGTGTGGCGGTGAGGTTTGGCCTCCCGTTGCTCCCGCAGCAATTCAGGAATGAAGCGTTGTGCCCCCTGCACAACAGTAGCCGCCTGCTGTCCGTGCCGCCCTGGGCTGTGCTGGCTGGCGGTGGCAGAAATATAGGCCTGTCCTCCAGGGGCCAGGAACTTCGGGTTGCTTTTTAATTTGTGTTGGAGGTAACAGATCTCACCTGCACCCCCTCCCCAGCCATCCTGCTGGGAGAGATCCAGCCAGAAGCATTTTTCTGGGAGAGGGGCAGAATGGGGTGAGGACTTGGGTGACACTCACCCTTGCGTTTTCCTCTGTGTGTGTGTGTGTGACTGACTCCGGCCCTGCTACCTCACACCAATTCTTTTTCATCTCAGTAATAATTAATCTGACCAAGGCTGGACAGGGAACATCTCCCTCCAACAGCTAATTGTGAGCTAGACCTTACCAGCGCACCCACTCGCTACCATTGTCCTCATTGTTCACAACTCACTGTTGTGTTCTGTTTAGACACGGCAGATCACACCTGGGGAGTTTGTTACCAATTTACTGAACACAGAGAATTTTAAAAAGGACAGAAACATTCCCAAAGAGCTCCTTCAGTGGGTGGAAGTAAGTAGCGCTTGCCACCAGGCCATCTACATGGCTGAGCCTTTTCTCTTCCAAATGCTGTTGGCTTTCTGCTTAAACTAGCTCCCTGTTGCCAGCTCGGTTTGCAGGCAGATTTAAGTTGCGGGGGGGTGTGTGTGTGTGCACATTTTACAGCATGAATTGACTAATGGCATGTATAGTCTTAATGCAAAATTCTGCTGCTCACTTACAAGGTTGCCCACAAAGAGTGGGCAGGAGCTTCCTATGGCTGTTAAACGGAAAGAGAGGGTGATGCCGCCGTTGTGCCATCCACAGGTGGTTTGAGAGCAGCCGTCGTCTTGTGCTTTTTCAGTTTTCCCTGCCATTTGCGTGGAAGTACAGCCACTGCCTCAACTCGCTGATCCAGAGAGGGTTTGCTAGATCGGTCTCGTATTTTGTCTTGGAAATGTAAGTTCATGTAACGTTAATGAAAATGTAAGTTCACATAACGTTAATAAAAATTTGACCTAGCTACCTTCTGCACTGCTTTTTTATTTTCTTGCGGCAGGGTGAAGGGAGGGTACACACCTCAGCTGCTGGTTAGGGAAAAGCCTTTTTTTTTACTCTGCCTTAACTTTGAACAGTGACTTTGTTGGGTCAGGAATCGTGGTACCAGCCTTCTGCCTTATTTCTTATGTCTCCGTTAGTGACACGTGGTGTTTATTTCCCCCTAACAGCCTGATTAGAAAAACATTATTTCAATCTCCCACCAAGTGTTCCAAGAGGGCATTCAGATGCCCCAGGGCCACGTGCTCCCCTCAGCACATGCCTCTTCCCCCTCCTGCAGTCCAGGCTCCCATGCTGAAATCAAGACACAATGCCAGCAAGATTCATATAAAGAAAATAACCTTTATTAGACAAATCAATCAAACCCTGAAAAAAACAGTGTCAGGTAAACATTACTAAAGGGTTTTCCAGCAATGCAGAAACCTTTGTAACTGAGAAATTCAGGAAGTTTCATGTTCCTCTTGTTGCATTACTAAATTCTCTCCCTCTCATGACATGAGCTGTCGCTGCCTTGACAGCCCAAAAATCTTGCGTGAACTCAACAATTTTAAACAGCAACTTCTAAAATCTTCCCTGTGCAACCGTTTCCCACACAATTTTGTACAAAGGGGTCAAACTATGTTCTTTGCTGTCTAAAAAAGAACAAGATTTAAAAAACATCCAGCTTATAAAAAATAACCAAGTGTTTTATTTACAGTACAGGAATTTCCGAACTCAAAGGACCACGGTCCATACGCTGGGGGTAATGCGGGTGGCTGGCAGGTTCAACACCAGAGACTTCAGCACTGCCAAGGGCCCGGCAGCGGGAAAACTGCAGTTTAATTAATTACTGCTCCCTCCATTGTCTTCCTCAGGCTAAACCCCGACACCACTTCTCTCACACCTGGGGAGCCTGATTTACAGCACTTCATAAACCAGGAGTAAACTGGCAGCAAGTAACTACTAATTTCCAAAAATGCTAATTTTCACTTCCTCCAAGAGTACGGGGAGGATGTCACAGCCACACAGTAAGCCTTGATGTCACTTGTGAACAGGCCACCTCAGAACACAGGCAACGCTTGCTCTCCTGTCACGTTGTGGTGCTTCAAACAACAGGGTTTCAGGTTCAGCATTATAAACAACCTGCTATGCTCAAAACCTGCCATCTCAGATGCCGCCACCACCCAAAGCTCCTCAAACCAGCCCCGATGGTGGGACTGAAGTACCCACAGAGGGGCTGAGTCGGAGGCGAAGCAAGCAGCCAGTAACCCCAGGGCACAGCCTGGCTGCCAGGACAAGGCATGATGGAGTTTGAACTTGCCACTTGCACCCCGTGCCACTGGAACCTGACCCAGCCAGGAGAGAGAGGCTGGCTGCCAGGCAGCGGCTACGCCAGGAACTTTGGTAACTCGTACCTCCTGACCTCTGCCAGCTCCTCTTCCTCACTCTAGTGACACCTCTGCTGGCAGCTCCGAACTCCTGGCTCTGCCTCAGCTTTCCCGTTGGCAGCACGGAAGTCTCCACCCGGGGAAGCTTCCCGTTCTCCCGGCGGACGCGGTCAGGATTGAGATGGTTTAGCTGGCAGCTGGTTAGTGCAGAAACCGCACAGGGAGAGGGGAAGAGCTGACGGGTGGTTAAGAGAGAGGTAAAGCTCAGCAAGAATCATCTCTAGGAACAATTCACTATAACAATGAAATTGCTTTTATTAAAACAGAAGTGTTAAGCCAAGAAAATAAATTATCGCTATGATAGACATATTTAGAACATAAGGAAGGACGTTAAATCTTGAGCTCCAGGTCAATATAACCCTGAAACAGAACATTACACTACTTTTCTTAAATACCTCAGTTTCTCTTCGTGCCCTTCCAAAAACTTTATAAAATGTGCAGTTTACAGAACAAATAGTAACAGAGTCACTTGTAACAAAAATCTGTACAGCTCATAGCTTTAAAAATAATACATTTTTTTCCCCAAACTGCTATGTTACTTACTACTCATAAATATAGGGCTAACATCTGAATGCCCAAGGTCCCATCCAACACCAAAGCTATTACATGTAGTAGCTGACAGAAACCTTCTTGGGGCTTCTCGCCCTCTCACAGGTCAGGTTTTGGGCTGTTTGAAAGAGCCTGATTACGTATAAAAAAAAAAAAAAAAAAAAATCTTCACAGGTGAAGACTGTCTCCTTCTGCTGGTCAGAGGCCTGGGGTCTTCAGTGAGTTTGAAATGGCAATCAGTCAAACCTGGAACACAGCACCGTGCAATGGGTTAGACTGGCTGCCCTCCCACGGCGGGGCAGAATCCCACAGGTCCCTCTGCCCTGGCCAGCAGCGGTATCGCTAAGTGTTTAAAACCCACCGTTTGTCAGAGCTGCATTTTGGTGGGGAAAGAACGTTTTACTGGAAGAGCCTCGCAGGAGAAGCCCGGCTCTTCCCCCATGCAGGGGTCTGCCTCTGCACCTCAGGGCTTGCCCAAAGGCTACAGGCTGCTGTCCCAGCAGCCACGGGCCAGCAAAGCCTGCTGCTTCTGCAGCCACTTCAAAAGGCTCGTCCATGACCCTCCGCAGAAGGGGTTCTGGATCTTACATTTTAACCTTGGCTGGTTCTGTTTAGCTGTTCCTGAGCTCCTGTACCTGCAGATCACAAGCCGTGGGCCCACACACTTGTAACACCCCCCAGTGCCAAACCTACGAGCCATCTACCACCCTGCGCCTCAACCGTTCAAGTGCTAACCCAGCCCCTGGCGTCCCGAGCCCTCCACTCCCATGGGAGGGCAGGTCAGGCCTAAGGACGCGAGGAAAAAGCTGAGCCAGAAGCAGGCTGGTCGGAGTGGGCTGTGATGTGACTTCCCAAGGGCTGCCACCCGCACATAGGGAGCCCTGCTTGCCAGGGCTCACCCCTCCTCAGATCACAGCGATTTCCTTGCTGACAAGGCGTCCTCCAGAAATCGGGAAGCACAGGAGCAACATCAGGCAGCTCCCTTGGGACATCCCGACCATCACCTAGCAGGTCGCTCTGCCTGGTGACGTGCAGTTTCCTTTGGAGATTCAAAGGAAACTGTGGAATAAATCCAGCTTGGGGAGAATGCCATAGGTTCCCCAAGGCAGTTCAGAGGGACTAAGAGCAGGACTTCAGAAAACAGCCACAAGAAACAGATTAGTGGTTAGACAGCTGGGCAGCATTCAGAGGAAAGGAGCTCATCTGAACACTGATGACTAGGCTGTGCTCAAACCTCTACTACCTGGAGGTGATTTTGCTTTGTTTGCTTCTGCTTCTTCAAATCAGGGAGGCTTCAGACCGGCTGTTGGCGACGGCCCTAAGGGAGCTGGTCTTCTCTAACTAGATGAATCAGAGCCTCAGAGACCAGGCAGGAGTGCGTGTGGAAAACTGCTCATTAGAAGCAGAAGGCGAGGTTCTCCTGTCTCAGAGCTACTGCCAAACCTTACCAGCACTCAAATCTGCTGGAAAAATCCCCTTCAGGGGCTACTTACAACAATTCCACTTCCTTAGGCGGTATACACGTGCAGAGGGGTCACACTATTGTTGAGGGACTTATGGTGACCTGGCCTGCTTTCTGCAGAGGAGAGAAGCCAGCATTAGTACAGGGTTAGAGGACAACAGCATCAGGACATGATCTAGTGGGAAGTCACTGAGAACTCTTGGGAACGTAAGAGGAGACATGCTGACATCTCAGAGCGACAGGCTCTCGCTCTTCCAGCTCATCGCTCCCCGAAAAAGGCCCAGACCTCCCAGGAAAGGAGCTTAGCAGCATCTGCAGCAGAGCTCCATCCATCCCAGGAGGTTACGTGTGTACCCCAGCCCATGACAAGGTTATAGCTCCTGTGTGTGCAGCATCCCCTCTGGGTGTATCCTCCAGCACTGCAGGTCCTTCCCAGTGCATCTCCTCAGGGATCTGGGCCACCGTAGGGGAGGCTCTCCCAAATGAGGGGCCCTCACCTGCCCTGGAGGAGGCAAGTCTCTGCAAGAGGAACTGTCACTTCCCCACTGTGACCCCTAGCCCAAAAGCAGCATCTTCAGTCCCCCCATGAGAGGCAGTGGCTTGAACCGGGGAGACAGTTGCAGGAACAGGCAAAGCGAAGAGAGCATTTTGGCTGCTTGCACTTACTGCAGAAATGTACTGGCTGTTTGCAAATCTGGGTTTCTCCTCCACTGCAGAGCTGTGTTGTGAGCCTAGGGGCACGTAGGGGGGTGAGCCCATGTCTTCACAGAAGCTTTCTTGTGGGATGCTGGAGACACAGCCGCTGTCGGAGCCGCTGGAGCCGCTGCCTGACATGCAGTGCGATGACTCTGAGCTCTCTGTTGCTGAGGGAAGAGGGGAAGGTTGCTCTGATGGCCACGAATTTGGCCTACATAACCTGTGCCATCTACACTTGATAATCTATCTGGCCACACAAGCCCGCAGATAAGCCACACTCCACTCTGGGCCTCTTTGAAGCCACAGGCAACAAAATGACTCAAGGAAGTGTAGCAAGCAATGCTGGAGATCGGTGTAGGCTGGCCAGGGGAGCTCACAGAGGGGAAGCCCAGGGGTCACCGGGCCAGGCTGGTGAGAGCAAGGGACAGAGTGCCTCATACCAGAGATGCAGAGACATGAGCACTGGTCTCCAAGGCCCCAGCATGCGGCACCAAGCCTGCCACACATACGGCTGCAGATCAGTGGGCACTGTACTAAGCCCCACACCCGAGCCAAGTATCCCCGTGAAAGCTGAGACAGAGCTGGCACAGAAGGGCAGGGCCCTCCTTGCCCCAGTCTGGGTACAAGGCAGGGACTGCCATGACCCCAGCGAGCCTGGTCCAGCTGTGCAGCACAGTGCGAGGTGTGGGGATGAGCCCACACAGCCCGGGGTGCGCTGCAGAGAGCGGGCTCATACGTACTCAGTGATGGCTGGCTGCTGGTCTCGTGCTCCAGCTCATCTTCCTCGATGCAGGTCCCGATGTCAAAGGGGCGGCTGGGGGCCAGGACGCCTGGCAGCAGAGCCTGGTCCAGGTACATGTGGAGGTTGAGGGGCCCCAGCAGGGAGGAGGAGGAAGGGCTGTATGCAGCAGGGGTGCTGCCCGTGGAGAGCTGCGCCTGCGTCCTCTTGTACGGGTTGGAATGGTCAAACAGAGACACTGCAATTGATGCTCTGGTCCTGGCACCTGCCAGAAAACACACCAAAAATGCCCTGAGCACCAGTCCTGCCTAGCTCACATGGAGCAAGGGAGAAGGCACAGCTGGTACTTACCTCTGCCTTTCATGATGTAATCAATCGCACGGTCATTGATAGCTGCCTCACTGGGTTTGATGTCCAGGAACGGCTTGTTGCCCACCCCCATGGAAACCATCTCCTGCATACGGATTTCTGGAGAGGAAGAGACCCACGGCCACATCATGAGGTTGACCCAACCCTTGCCACAGGCACTACTCAGCCCCAGGCTGGAGCACTCCTGGTCCAGGCTGCTCCTGAACTGCTGAGATTAGATCTGTTCTCTGCTTGCTTCTCAGTGCTGAGGAGTCTCCAGGGACAAGCAGACATGCCCTGCTCTGGCCAAGTAGCTCAGTGCCATGCGGAGAGTCCTGCCAAGTGGGAAGCCAGTGGAGGGACCCAGCCAGCCTGACTCGGGCAGCTGCCACTCGAGTAGCAGCCTAGATCACAGGGAGAGCAGCAAGCCTTTCAGGAGCACAGCGCATGGTCACAGGGCGGGGAACCCTGTGCTAGTATCTCCTGTTCCTCTCAGGGAGTCCAGGTGGGTGTCCACAGTTACACAGAGCTTGGACTGCTCAGGTTCCCTGGAGATGAGAAGCAGGGAAGGGACATACCCAGCCAAGCCCAGCACATGCTGCTGAGGCTGCATGCCGGCACACAGCCGCTTGCTGCACAGAGCTGCCTGGTCACAGGCTCCAAACCTACTCAGGACAGCACGAGCTGAACAGGGCTCCCGCACCTTTTGCGGCACAGACGCCCCGGGAAGGAATCACACCTTTATTGCGGGCTGCCTGCTGCCACAGGATCTTGGCAATGTCGCTGGTCCAGGCCTGCTTAGTCTCGGCTGAGCTGGCCTGGAGGATGTAGGTGTCGCTGGACTTCCGCCTTCGGAACCAGATCTCAAAGCGCAGGCCACTGTCTCCAGAGTTCTCCGTCAGCCCGATGTCTGCAGTCTGCCAGAGAAAGGAAGAGCAAAGCGTCAACCAGGGCTCCACCAGGAGCAGAGCCAGAGCTACCCCCAGCTCAGCAGAGCCCGAGGGCCCAGACAGGAGCAGGTACAATCTGCACACAGCTGAGCAGAGGCAGCCCAGGCAATTCCCAGTGCTTCAGCCAGTCAGCACCACCTCCCTGCCACATGCACACTGCCCTTCCCTCACACTCCCTGTCCCCCAGAAGACCTTGGCCCCACATCCCACACCATGGAGGGGGCCCAGGCATTACTGTGTGAAGCATTTCCTTCTGGGTTCACTGCACGGCTTGGAGAAGGTTTAGCAGTGGTGGGAGCAGCTCTTCTGCTGGAAGCACTCCTGCTTCCCATTTCAGATCCATGCATCCATGGGGAAACCAGCCATGGACGCCTCCTGCAGAAGAGGGAGCTGCAGGGCTGCCCGTACCTTGAAGGAGCGTTTGTAGATATACACATCAAAGCCACCCTCGATTCTCTTGGGCTTGCTGAACAGGATCAGGTCCTCAAAGAGGAAGACATGTCGCTGGCACTTCCTACGGCCCAGCCAGATGGTGAATTCATCCTGCCGCACCAGCTGCCCCTGCTCCTTCAGGTTCACCTGGACACAAGGAAGGATGCTGGTAAGACCCCAGCAGGATCAGGTCCGGGCAGCCACAGGCCTGGGCTTTGAGAGCAGGGTCCCACACGGCTGTGGCCCAGGTGGCGAAGTGGCAGCTACCTGTCATCTTAGGAGGGCTCTTGGAGAGGTAAGGCTGCATGGATTGCTAGAGGCCACACCAGGCTGAGACAATTGGCTCAGGGGAGAGCTGCACCTTTCTCCTAGACATTACCCACAGGTGGCCCTCTCCTGCCACCCTGTGCAGATCTGTGACAAACCCCTGGGGTGGGAACTGGAGGCAGCAGCTAGAGCTTTCTCTTGGGGAAAAGAGGAGAGCTGAAAAGGAAAGGAGTCCCATAAACTGTAAGGAGCACATCTGGGTCAGCAGGCCAGTCCCTCAGTTCTTCCTGCCCCACATCCATCTTCCCCCACCATTAGCCCTGGGGTTTTCCTCCTCCAGTGCTGTACTTCGCATGCCTCTCCTTCAGGTCCCACCTAGCTGACTTTGGCCTACCCCTGGCATCAGCATCAGTTTCAATTCCTTCTTGCAAACTGCTCGGCCCTCCTATCACCGGCTCAAGAAGATGGAAGGGCCCAAGGCAGTCAGCAGCACATAATCTGCAAGGGCTGCCAGGTCGCCTCACGTCACCAGGAAGCATCTGGGAGCACATTTACGACAAACATGTCACCCAGCTCAAGTAACAGCACCCAGGCTGCCTGCTCTAGCAGATCACGGAGACCTCCAAGCCCTGCTGTTCCCTTGTCCTGTGCCTCAGGAGTCCTGCTATGCTGTACCGGCAGACGGCACCCTGATCACTGTGGGAATTTGAGGGAAGGCTCAACATACAACCCAAACATCCCAGGTATAGAGAAGGGGAAGAAGTGTGGCTCTGCCTGCCCAGGCAGGGGAGGGCACTGAAACGTACATCACAGTCACGGATGGCATCCATGGCCAACAGGTCATTTCCGTGCCGGAGCTGAAACTTCACCATTTCCTCAGCTGCACGGAGGTAGCCCAGCTCCTGCTCTTGCGCCTCACTGCACTCCTTGGTCAGGTCCTTCAGAAGCAGGGCATACTTGCTCATCCGCTGGATGGGTTTCAGCAGGTAGGAGGCCAGGTCCATCTTATCTCCAAGCTGCACCTGCTTGAACTGAGAGACACAGCACAGTGAAGGCAGCAGCTTCCCGCAGAGCATCCCCTGCCCCCCGGCAGGCACTGACACCCTCAGTTCTTCCTGACTGGGGTACTCTGTTCGCTCTGTGGGGAAATGCAAGGCCACAGGACCACCGCTGCTGCGTGCCGGGCTCCTTTCCAAAGCACTCACTGCACCTCTGCCCCTGTCCCCCAACATACACTTGTGCAGACAGCTGTGCCAGGAAAGCAGAGGTAGTGCTGAGCATGCCTCAAACAGGGAAATTAAGCTTGTTTAATCAGCGACCCAAACACAAGAGTAATCATGATGCAAGCAGTGGAATTTACCTTGAAGAAGGTATTCCCATGGCTGGCCAGCAGCGAGTCTGACTTCGGCTTGTTCTTGCTATACAGTGCGTACATCCCAAACTGGTCTTTCTGCAAAAAAGATCCCCACGTGAGACCAACACGCACCCAGGGCACGGGGGCAGCCATGCTTTTGTATGTATAACCATCAGTTACTCTAGTGCTTCTGCCTCTCCCAGGCTGCACCAGAGCCTCCTATGGAACCACAAATGACTTTGCTTCAGGTTCATTAAGAGCCAGGGAACGTTCCTGTCCTCCTGCTCCTACAGTAACTAGGACTTTTTAATCCGTTGTCCTGTTACCCCTTGCCCCTTAAGTACCCCAACAGACACCATTCACTTGGTAGCAGCCAACTTGCATGGGGCAGCTCAGCTTAAGACCCGTGCCCCATGCTCCTTTCCCCCCAGCAGCCCTTTCCGACGAGAGCAGCAGGTCTGTGCCGCTCTGCTCACTGAAGCCGTTCCACACTGGCACCACAGACAGAAGACGGGGTGGTTTTATGGAGTAAACATTTTGCTTCCCTGGTGGTATCTCTTGGTAGCAAAGAGCAACAGGAAAGGCAAAGAGCATCTGCTACTGCCTGGGCTCAACCTTGCAGAACCATCCCAGCCCAACCTAGCATTTAAACTGGCAGGGGACAAACCGAGCCAGTACAGGGTCGTCCTCCCCCTCCCAAAGAGGGTCACACAGGCGAGTAGTCAAAAGTACAGGGATCGCTGCGCATAGGAAAGCAGCACATCTCTGGAGAAGCCCAGCCCCAGGGGGAAGGCCCTGATGCCTTACGTGTCGGAGGAAGCAGTGGCTGACCCGCAGGGGGTGGTTGCAGCAGCTCTCAAGCTCTCGCAGGAAGTACTGGCTGTGGAAGTCATAGAGTTTCTCCAGGTTCCCAAAAATGACGCTGCGCTTCCCACGCAGGTCCTGGGGGAGGTCAAGGCGCTCCATCTCAGGGAAGTAGCTATCGATGATGTAGCAAAGCGACCTCACATATTCCCGTTCCGTGGTTACCATCTCATCAATGATGTGCCGCAGCTTGCTGCAATAGAAAACACTCCTCCTTGAAGGCACCCAGACTGCAGCAGGGCTACGGCAGTCGGAGTGCCTGCAAAGCACCGGACTGCCCTGGAAGAAGGTCCCCCTCAGACCCAGCACAGAGACGAGATGATCCCTCAGCACCATCCAAGCTCACATTCACAACTGCCTGTCTCAGCTCTGACCCTGAGCACTGACAAAGCTCGTGGCTGATCCAAGGAACTCTTGTTGGCTTTTCTATTCAGGAAGGGCAAGCCTCAGGGTGGCTGCAGTCCTGCTCCAACCTCAGCCGGACACACGCGTCCCTGGGCCCACCCCGCCCCTGCTCTGGATGCAACAGGCAGCTCCGCAAATGGCTGCGCTCCCAAAACAGGGACAGCAGGAGTCACAGTAACTTCTGTGAGGAGGAGTCAGCCTGATGACTGGAAGCAGTGGGAGGTGATGGTAACCACGGGAGAGAACACAAGCACTGGACCCAGGTGCTGTTGGGCTTGTCCCAGCAAAAATGAGTGGGTAACAAACCTCGTTATCACTTCATCAGCAAACAGCAGTTCCTAGCACAAGTTGCTCTGCACGTCTCCGACAGGATCACTCTTAGGTACTTCAAATTTCCACTGTGAGGCAGTGCAGCATCAAACATAACTACTCCTGCCTTCCCTTCCTCTCAACTTTTCCCCAAGCCAACAACTGTGGCTGTTCAGAAGACCTAACTGTGCAACTGCCGCAGTGCCCACAGGCAGGAGGGCTACTGCGACACTCCCTTGAGAAGCAAACTGCTGGTGTTCATCCCCTGCCATGCGCTTTCCTGACACATGCTAGGATATCAGAGACCCCTTCCAGAAGACTTCACCATTCCCAGCCATCCCAGGGCAGGGATGTCCAGGATGATGCACTATGCTTCTCTCCCGCTGCACCTATACCACTGGTTTGTCAAGTCCTCAAGTACTACATTTCTGCAAAGCCTCGTCCTCCAAATAACAGCAATGTTCAGAGACTCTCTCTCCTGCTTGGGAACTGCTCTTCTCCCTCTTACGGGGCAATCCATGCTGTAGGGGAAGAGCAAGAGATCCGATTTCCCTGCCTCCCTGCCCAGAGGTAGGTGCCAGGCTATATGGGGACACCCCTGTGGGCCTGCCTCAGCACCACGCACACGTGTGCAGGGAAGCTGGAGCCGCACCTCCATCTACCTGCCCTGAATCCATTGCCAAAGTCACTGTTACTGCAGAGCTCTTCGCATCTTTGCTGACTGCCTTTTCACCACCCTGAGGACCGGAGCTCCGACCTTCACAGCCACTTACCTGCCCCAGCTCTTGGCTTCTGACACAGAGAGGCAGCCCCTCTGTCCCTCCGGCAGGCAGTCTGCAGCCCAGCTGTGAGCAGCTTGCTGCCGCAGCATGAAAGTCCTGTCCACCAGCTCGGTGCTGCTCACCTCTAGCCCCTTAATAAAGACGCCGGTGTTGCCATATCTGGCTGGCTCGCTCAGTGTCCTCTGGCAGCCTGACCACAGGCTCTCACCACAAGGGAGGTCAAAGCTTTGGGCCTTCCGGAGCATCCTCCTGGGAGGCAGCTTCCCAGAAGCTGGAGTAGATGTGCAGGATGGCTTCACCTCCAGGGTTTCTAATACGCTCTCCAGGTTTGGCTTTTCTTCAGGCAGCTTTGGAGACTTGGAGGCCCCACTGGCAAAAGAAACTCTGCTCGAGTGAGGAACAGGGCTGAGAGCAGCTTGGCAGGCAAATTCTTCCCCAGCACTGACATCACCAGGGCAGCTCAGGGAGGGTGAGGGAGCTTTCTCCTTAGTCCACCCCAGAGAGCAGCTGGGCCTGTTGCTGCAGTGGGATGCGCTGCAAGTCCTGTCCCAGTGGGACCTGGAGGTGGCCCCCTCAGAGTGCCTCCGGTGGGACAGACTGCCAGCCTCGCTGCCAGCCTGGGGCTGCTCCCCTGCTGCGGCTGGTTTTTGGTCTGACAGCAGAGACCTCCTCGTTCTCAAGGCTGCTTCAAGTTTCTTTTCAAAAACCAGCTTGGTCTCCTGGCATTTAGACCATGCAAATTTCCACTGCTTGAGTCCCTTGTTGCTCTTCAGCTCACAGGCCAGCTCCTTCATCTCCTGGAACCGGGCATCACTGATGTCTGGGTGCTGCCCCTTGTAATTCTCCAGGCACTTAATCACACCTGCACAGTGTTCGGCAGAGCTGCAGTCCTCCATGCTGATGCAGGCAAGGTGTCGCATCCCTTCCAAGGCCCACTCGTACGCCTGCAGAGAGCAAGAAAAAAAAAAAGGCAACAGCTAGTTAGAGGGACTCGGGGAAGAATAACCCTAATTTGGTGCCTGAAGACAGGAGAAAAGATCAGTGTGTGGTCACCACAGTTCCTGGAGTGTGAGAGGAGGGGGGACTGCTGTTGTCAATGGGGCTTAACAATTCAGCAACACAAACAGCTCCTTATGCAGAGGGCTTCAGCTGTGCTGGCTGCTCTGCCACAGCTCCACCTCCCTGCCAGGTCCCAGTGACGCTGGGCACCCACGCTGCTGAGCAAATTTGTCCTCCCTGGGCAGGGGGGAGCAGGCGACACTGCTGCCAAGACTGCAGGAATTCACACCTCGGTGTGGCCCTGCTCAGTGTAAGATCTGGAACTTGCCCTCCTCCTTTGCCCAGCCACTGTCACCACTACCACACAGGAGAAGGCTGAGGGAGCAGCAGGTAAGCTGCAGGGAACGGGACTGCTGCTGCCCATGCCATTTCCCCGGAGCACACAGAGGCCTGGAGCTCTGTCACGGCTGGGCTCTGTGGATCACCCTGAGTGCTCTGAGCCATGCTTGCAGCAAGCAGGGATCTGACACCATGCAAGCCCAGTTGCAGCTTGTGCATTTTCTGCACTTGCTGGCACCTGTATGATGTGCTGTGCCTGGCCCACCTGCCTGGCTCTGCTTGCTAGTCCACTACATGCTTGTCCTGGTTGGTCAAATACAGAGCTCAGCAGTTTGTTTCTAATACTCCAGGAATGCTGGAAGCGGTTTCATGGGGCTTAGCTCTATCAGCACTGCAAATGCTGGCCTCGCTAAAACAGCTCTGCCATGTAAGTTGAACAAGAAAAGTGGGACAAAATGTGGTTCAGTGTGACAGAGGCAAGGTAAGAATGCCTTACCACCATGGCAGGGAAGGGGCTAATGAAGCACCATGCACTAAGACCTGTCTGTCATTCATAAAAATGAGAGGAAAGACAAATATCTGAATTACTCAGGCTCGTAAGTCACTACTTTCTCTATAAAGCATGGTCTCTATAAGACAAGGTCAAACCTTAGAGCGAGTAAGATGTGACTGGTGCCATAGGCCTGCCCAGGGAACCTTACTGCTCATCAGTGAAAACACAAAGTTATTTGTTAAAATCCAATGCCCAAGACAGAAACGATTTCCAGGACAGGTCTGCCTGGCACCTTCCATCAACCACCCAGGACCAGTGGATGTGCAGAAACACCACAGGCTGCCCTTGACAGAAACCGGACCATCTCTAGCACTTCACCTGTCAGGCCCTGTGCACCTGCTGTTTCTGCAGAGAAGCACCACTCGGTGCCAGGAACAAAGTGACCAGCCTTAGACCATTTTCCACCTGCTGCACAGCCTCTTTATGACAGCCTTCACTCCGAAGCTTGAAGCACTGATTTTTATGCAGAATAGAACCTTAGACACCAAGAAAATCCACCCAAGCTTTATGCAGACATGGAGCAGACACTGCATCCCCATCAGGGACATGGTGGTCAAACAGACCAGGTGCCAGGCTCACTCCCTGTTGGTAGGCAGGGCAGGAGGTGCTTCATTCACACAGCACCCAGCCCCTGGATGGGGACAGCTATGACAACCAAGTGCCACTGTTTGTAGGAGAGCTGAATGGCAGCACGTGAGGGGCAGCCTGCGGATTTTGCGGCGTCACTCCAGGGACAGATTCCACAGGATCTCCCACGGCCGTTCACATCACTCTCCTGAGCTGCAGCTGCACGCCGTGCATGCCGCCAGTCGCATTACTCATGCAGAGCAAGGAGCTGCTTCACAAACACCAGCAGCTGCTCAGGGAAAATGCTTCTCAAACAGTCCCATGCAGCCACAGCGCAGGACAATCAAGCGAGCAGCAGCCCCCTCTCCTCCCGTTACCCTGCCCAGCGCAGCAACAGGCCCCTGGCCCGCCTCTCTCTTGAGCCAAGCTTTATGCCCTAGACTTGCCTGCTGCAGGGGGCTGGGAGGGGCATGCGGAGGCCAAGGATATGCCAGACCCTGGTGAGAACCTGCATTTAGCCATGACACAGAGGGTCTGTTATTCCCGGGAGGCAGAAATACATTAGGGCGAGGTGAAATGCTGAGTGCAGCGGAGCCCAGCAGACCCGCACGGCAGTGACGGACGGCCTGTTTTGCTGTGGCTCTTTCAGCTGCTACCCCCAGCTGTAGGAAAACCGACACCAGCCCCCTCCAGCTCTGTCTGCAGCAAGGGCTGGCCATCAATGTGGACTAAGGGCATGTCTCACGTCTCTCGCTGTGGAGATCAATGGGTGATCCTACTGAAGGCTGCATGCTGGCTCCCTTTCGATCACCAAGGGGAAAAGCTGAGCTCAAAAGGCACACGGGGCTCTGAAAGAGGGTGCTGAGAACCATGTGCCAGAGAGGCACAGCCAGCAGGCCAGCCTAGCCTTTACAGCACCCAGTCAGGAAGGCAGAAGCCCTGTGAAGGCCTCCTCCGAGGCTGGGGACCTCACTTCCATGCACAGATGGGAGAGTGAGAAAAGAGGCTTCTTTTCTTGCTAGGAAGCTCTGCAGATCTGCGTGGGGCCGCAGTCAGAAGGAATCAGGGCTGCAAATCACACGGGGAGGCAGCCCCACCACCTCTCGTCTTCATATGGTATCTGTCTGCTCTTGGCGAGGACTCTGAGGGCTGCACAGAAATGACTCTCAATCTCGGTGGCATTTCTTCTATACCCAGTGCCAGTCGCAGGCCAGCGAATAGCTCAGCCTTGTTCCCTGCACAATGGGGGCAGCCCTCCACACCCCCCAGCTTGCTTGGCACCATGCTAAGTGGCCACCAAGGCTTTCTCCAGTCACACCATCCGCTTCAACTGCCCCTTTTAACACACGCAATGGCAGCCCTCTGCAGGGACCAAGTGTGCCCAGGCACCCAGGAGGGAACACCCTCATGCAGGCAGGGGTACTGCCGTCATCTGTGTCCCAGTAAGGTCACAAATCACACTCAGCCAAGCCAGGACACTTCCCTCCAGCCACAGGGCTCTGGGTGAGCAGGCAGCCCTACAGCCTCTCTGCAGAGTTGCAAGAGCTGCTCACGTCTAAGAGGAGGCACTTGTGTGAGGCGAAGCTGAATCTCACCAACCACATCTGGAACCAGGCAGGAGGGAGCCTGCACCTTGGCTTTTGATCTTTACAGACAAGTTGCTACCTAAACTCTCAATTACAGGATTAAAGACAAACCTGCTTCCTGCATACACAGAGCTGACCTATCCAGCAGCTGCGTGAGGGAGTCAGCAACAGGTTGGTCCTGCCAGGCTGCCGGCGGGAGGCAGGGGCTCTCAGCGACCTGCTGTGCCGTAAGGAAGAGCCAGGGACTTCACTGGAGCACAGTGCAGCACTCAAACCCAATACCCTGTGTTGGCCCCTGCTCATTTCACCGTGGGCAAGACCTGCAGCGCACCAGGGACAGAAGCTCCTGGAGTCTGTTGTCTTTGGCATCACTGAAGTGCCATCTGCAAATACAGGCCAGGATAAGCTGCTCAACCCTGGCTCAGGGTACCTTGCCAGCACTGCACAGAAAGCTTTCCGAGGGTCCCAGATCCTTACCTGAGCCACCTCTCAGATATTACACCTCCCCAACCCAAACCTACCACAAACCCACCAGATTCCTCTGACGGCCAAGGTCCAGTGATCTCTAAGACACCTTTGTGGTGGCCAAGGCAGGAGACAGACACTGTGCACCTGCAGACAGATGCCAGAAAGGGCAATTTTAAGGGGGCCTACCTTTGTCCAAACCTATTCTTTCTGTGGGGAGACAATGACTGTAACTGTATTTCTCTTGTCAAATAGGAAACTGGGTGTCTGAATAGGCAGAGGGTAGAGTAAGCAGATCACAAACTCCCCAACTTTCTGCAGAAGAAAAATGCATCTAGGTAGGTGACTAACTCAGCTGCGAGGTTTCCTTCTGAATTTGAAGTGACTGCACAAGGGAGATGGGCTGGGGTGATGAAAAGCCAAGACTGATCCCAATGGGAGCAACAATACAGGCAGGGATGCACTACAGCTGTGGGTATGATGACTGAAGCACTGCAACGAAAGAGACCAAGTCCCCATCCTTCTGTGGCGATGTCCCAGGACTGCAAGCCCACTCACTCCCCTGCTTTCCACCACACAGAGAGAGGGAAGCAGCACAAGAGCTGGGACTGTTGCCATGGACAGAGAAAAAGGAACCAATGTAATCAAACAAGCCCTGATCTAGCCTGCGTGCAGTTCCTGCATGTGAGCTGTGTTCCACCCTGCTGTTAGTGAGAGACAGCTAATTGCAGGTCTTTGTGGCAAGAAACAACTGTACAATTCCCCATTTAACAAGACCTCTCACCACCACTATGTCCACTCTAGTGCCCTAAACTTCACCTGTGAGTTTGGAGAGCAAGATGAGGTTGGCTTGCAGCAAAGGAGACAGAAACGGTGCAGCCAGAAAAGGTCAGTGCTACTGCTGTGAACTGAGCCACGTGCTTCCCAATGGCGACTATACACGATGCCACGTAGGCACTGACTCCAGCTGCCCTGCTCTGCTGGCTGCCCCAGGTCTCGGCAATCAACCCTGCAGAGCTGAGACACCAGTCACAGCACTCACAGCACAAGGGCAGAGCGACAGGGCCCTCACCAGAACACACGACCGAAGTAAACACTGCTCTCCTGCGTGACAATGCCTGCTCCCAGGTGTGCTCCTTTTACTACAGGTGCTCATTTGGGCTTATTCCCTCTTAAGTCCAATATGGCTTTAAGCCACTTTGAGAATCAACTCCTGCTCACAATACTGATATCTCCCTTATCACAGGCTGCTGCACACACACCGTTAGCAGGGACCTGTGGCCGGAGACTGCCTCATATGCTAACAGTTCAAAAAGACCACAGTTAAAAAGCCATTTTACGTCAAAATATACTGAAAGGAAAATTATCCAGGCTAAAACCTTAACGTCACAAGAGCTGCCAACTGGCAAACAGTGACAAGCCTGTTTCTCTGCTAACTCAGAGACCAAGTAGTTACAGCAGAAAGGCTCACCACTCACTTGGACCTGCTTTGGGCTTTCCTCAGGCTCCCACCAACCGATACTAATAGCACCCGTGAAGGAAGGGGCAGGGAAAGAGCAAGAGTTCAGGACCTGCAGATGTCCCCCTGACAAGTCGGGTTAAAAGAATCCATTAAAAAATAAACCTCATCCTACCTTCCCATCTGTACACAGGGGGTCCATCTCCTGGCTGCACCCAGCTCTGTGCTGTACATTACCATCCCCTATGGCCAGACTGAGGCAGGACCACTGCTTCAGTGCATCACCTCAGCTCCAGCTATTCACAAGCAAACGCTGCTAGACTAAATACCAGATTGAGGAGTCCTGGTAACCAGAGACAAGGCGGAGGGGGAAGGGGCTGCACTTCACATGAGAACTACTGAAGTGTGCAGAGAACACCCTGACTGGGCACAGGCCAGATCCCCTTTCTTTCACACTGCAAAAAAACAGGGAGAGAAAACATCCCAACTGACCCCAAATTCAAGCAAAATTCAAAGCAAGCCACCACTCGACACACAAGAGCTTTGGAGAAAACAATGATGTCTCCTAGACTTTGCAATGCTTTTTCCACATCTCCAAAAGCCAAAGCTCCTGCTCACTTCTAGCAAGATTTGCAGCTCTACAAACAGGCAGCTACGCTGGGACGTACAAGAAACCATGTAACTGCAGAGCACAGGCATTTCAGCAAAGCCACAAAGTCAGAAGTAATCTCTCTACGCAGAGGTTCCCTCTCTTCCCCACCCTGCAGCATTCAACTTTTCCAAATTGCATTTGAAGCCCTGCCTGGGATTCATTAGCAGCAGAAACAAAACTAATCAAAACTGTGTTCTACGTGGGATTTAGCCGGTGAAAGCTGAGCTTTGAACACCGAGGAAAGGACTCAGCCTCGACATAAAAACCTAAACCATTTCTGAGTTGCTGTGTAGCTAGTGCTGCCCCTCCTCTCTCCAAGCGAGGAGAGACCACTAAAAATCACCAGTTTGCCTAAACCTAGCTGCTAAGGAAAACAAACTTTAAGTCCTGTATTTGCATTTCTGCCTGTTACCAAGTGCCAGATGCTGTACAAACACTGTGGGAGGGCAAAAGGATGAGAGACAAGTGTGAAGTGCAAACTCCTTGGATTTAAGCATAAGAAAGGAGAACAACTAGATACCCACAGCTGGGCAGGAAAGAGCGAGAGTTCAGGGAAGCAACACTGCGCAGGGTTAGTCTCGGCACACCACAGCCGGAGCACCAAAGGGTGCTCGTTAGAGCAACGCGCTTGGAAATCCTTTTGCAGCAGCACTCTGGGTGAACGTGAACAGAGCTCAAAAATCCCTTCGATTCCCCTCTGGGCAGCCAGGCTTGACAAGTCCAGGAGAGTCTTAATTACAGAGGAATATAATTGGATAAAATAGGATTGCACATGATTTCTGCTCTCTTGATGACAGCATGAGGACCCAAAGGGCAAACGTGGCTCGTGCTGGAGCTGGCGTGCAGGACGCGCGCTTGATGTGCAGGACGCGCGCTTGCCCTTCTCACTGCCGCAGCCGCCAGGCAACACCTGGGGCAGCTGTGTGAGGGACAGGCTGACTCAGCCTCTGAATCACAACCAACTGCAATAACGCCTGTTTAAGTACAATTCCGAGCTTCCACAGAGCAGCCTATGCCAGTTTCTCTATATATCTATATACAGACGCACATGTATGTCTATATGATGAACACAGATGTATTTATACATGTATATATGTATAAAATGACTGCCTAGGAAGCTGGGCAGCAAGTGTCTGAGATTTGCCCTCCCCACAGCTTCTACTGCTCTGCAGCTGCAGAAAACCTCCCAACAGCCAACAACATGCAGTTTTCACTCCATTTTTCCTTTTTGCTCCACAGCCATGAGGGACTTTCCATCCTCAGGTAGCGTCTGCACTGATTTTTCTCCCCCTGTTTTTGTGTCCCACCAAGGGAATTTTCTCAACATTTAAAGCTCCCAAGCCAGAGGACCGGGGTCTGGGTTTGCTCTCAGTAAAATCAGAAACTTTAATGTTTGCCTTTGCTGGATACCAGCCTCCCCACATCTGAGGCACTGCCCATTGTTTCAGCAGCTTCATGCAGCCATAGCAAAGCTTCTCTGTCAGTGAAATTCTGCTCACAACTCCTTCTTACCAGAATAAGGGCAGATGCTGTTGCAGTGCCTCGGTATTATCCTCCCTCCTTTCTGATGCTTCACCGGTTACAAACCCACACTGCACGCTAAAATCTCCTTCGGCCACTTTCTTCTCCCTGGCTGCTCCTAAACAGCTGGAATCTGGTGGCTGGTCCTTCATTTGGCTACAGCCTACATCAGTCGCTACAGAGTTATGAAACCATCTTGAAGATTGACTTGAAAGAAGTTACACATGTTGAGTGCAACTCACTGATGGGTAAGAAAGCAGAAGGCATGAAGGAGTGAGCATATGCATTTGTGCATGTACGACCACTGCCTAGATGAGGAGGAGGAGGAGGAGGAAAAGGGTAGCATGTTTTCAGGCTTCTTTTAGTGAAGAGGAGAGCCAAGAGCCCCACGTTCCAGCCAAATTCAAGATCAAGCCACACAGAGATGTGAGATACATCAGTCACTTGATATGCAGCAACTTGCACAACAGCAACAAATTGCTCTGTACAGACACTAATGTCACCTCCAGAGGTTTTTTGCATGCTTCGCTTTTTTACATCTGTCCCGACAGCCACGTCATTACACTGCACAAATATTACTCCGTAATAGTACACCGCAGGCCAGCGAGGACAGAATGGACTGTGGTGTCCCCTGTCTGCTCTGCACTGGCTCCCTTTTAATGAGGTCCTCCATGGTCAGGAGGGGATTGTGACACCTCCAGTACACCCTTGGGCCTGCATGGGGAAGTGGATGCTTTCTCTGTGGTCTTCAATTCACATCTCACTTGTGACAGGCTGAGCCAAACTGCTTAATTATTCAGTGATGGGCTGGGACCTCTCTGCACTGTGCTGTTCGGCCACTTGTGCCTTGGGAGATGTGGAGCTGAAACTGAGCCCGAACACCCAGCACATCTTTGTTGGGCCGCCTTCCCTCGGGGTGGCTGACAAAGCCAGAAACAGCTCCCTGGTTTAAGAGCGTGCTAAGATGTGCTTGGAGGATGAAGCCCCTGTGGAGCAGCCAAAGGAGCCTGGTCAGAGGCAGCGGGTGCTTGGGAGAGCCCTGTCCATATGTCCACAGCTTTTGATATGCAGATGGAGCCATTGTGAGCCTCAGCCCCATCTGTACACTGAGGGGAGCTTCATGTCCAGATTGCTTGAACAGATCTATTTAACTCCCGTGACTAAAGGGAATTCCAGCCTCCAGGAGGATCTGAGCATCCAGATGGATGCCAGCACATGAACATTCAGAAAATCTGTCACCCTGCACAGCTCCTAACCCAAGATCAGAGTGGAAAAAAACCCACCCAAAGACCACATTTTGCACACATGCACAGGGCTAGGGTCAGCTGAGGAAAGCCCTCTGCTTGCATCACATCTGACACCAAGTGCAACGCGCTCCCTTTACAGCACAGCTGCAACACAAGCTGGGAAATCCCTAAACCTGCTGGGAGGAAATGCTCCTTCTCTGCCATTACCAACTGGCTACCAGTGTCACCATCCAGCAGATTGAATCCCACCCCAGTCAGAGGGAGCTCCAGACTCCCAGACCACTGTCAATTTATGCTCACAGGCAGCCAAGGACACCAAGGAATATTTACACAGAAGTGCTGTGGCAGCCACACATGAATACAGAAGATGCTTTCAGCACATCTAGCATTGCCCCACTGCATACACAGTGGTGGCAGAACATGTTGGCACTCCTGTGATCTGGGAAGGCAGCTGAAGGGTGATCAGCCTACTCAAAAGATGCTACTCGCTGGCTGCCTCCCCCAGACTCTTCTTTCTGCTGTGCCCTCCAGCAAGGAGGAGGATGTGGCCAGCACAGTAGGAGGCAGAAAGACACCAGGCAGATGAAGGCTTCGCCCCCACCTCACACATGCCACAAATACATCACACAGACCTCATACTGTGCTAAAGCAGAGCCCAAGGTGTTGGGCAGATGCCCAAAAGCATCTCAACCCAAGACGACCTCACCTTCAACTGCAAATTGTGCTTGGATTGAGCACATGAAAACCCCTAATTAATTTACTGCTGCCCTGTAATACTGACAGACAAATATATGCACCAATCTAACACCTGTGTTGTGCAACTAGAAAAGAGTACCAAGTGCGAATGCTACCTACCACTTAGCATTCGCCTACTGTCACAGAGCTTGCGTGTGGGACCTGGGGCACTGCTGTGATGCCAATTTGGCAATAAATTCACTGATGAGACAGAGAAGAAAATAGACTGGGCACCAGCAGATCTAGCAGTGAATTACTGGAGAATTCATAAAACAGAACAGTTTCCAAATCACTAATTTTGCAAGACAGAAGAATAAGGGAGAGCTGTAGCAGTTCACATTTAAATGTTCAGGACTTCTTGTTTGTGCAAGAGGGCTATCTCAAACTCTGAGGCAAAGCAGAAACTTTCTGATACATGAGTACCTTTTGATGGGAACGTAAACATTACAAGCTTATTAACCTTGCAAGAAGGCTTCTCCAGCAAAAACCTGTCGGGAAAGAGAAGGGAGAGATTGCATGCATTAACCTTGCATGAACTCTGCCAGAGGATCAATTTTCCAACCTCGAGGTTCAGTCCCCCAACTGCTTCAGGCTGCACATGCAAAAGAACACCCCTGAAATGGGAGCGCAAATCAGACTAGATGTCTGTCTAGGGGCATGACTTCACAAGTGTAACTGAAGAAGGAGAGAGGGAAGAGAGAGAGATCAGACAGCTGCTGTCAGTGCTAAAGCCAGACAACAGTGCCTTCCCCTACAGCATCAGGAAGTCACAGCATATATTCCTCTCTGTTGTGCTACTCAGATCTTCCACCATCACCTTGAGAACTTGCACCAGATGAAAGCTGTTATGTGGGAATGTTGTGCAGCCCAGCCCCAGAAACATAAAGCCAATCTCTACACAGAGGTAAAGAGAGAACAGCATGTGTTAAGCCTCTCCCAGAGACTTTATTTTAAGTCACAGCAAAAACCTCATTTGCTCAGAGGTGCTAGGGGGCAAAGCCGTGTTCTGACTTGAGCATGACTGCTAGCAAGAGACAAGCAGCATGGCACCTGCATCTCTGTTCATACCAAGTGTGCTACAGTAAGGACATATCAAATGCCTCTTTTTCAATTTAGTGCGGAGTTCTACTCTCCACTTCTCCTCCAAGTACATTCCCCAAGTGGGGAATCATAACAACACCCTTTCAGCAAAATTCTCAAACTGTGCCAAACAGTCTGCAATAAAAAAACAAAACAAAACACACTTTCAGGTCACAGCCACCAGGATCCTTTCCAGCTTCCCACAGACCAGCATTCACAACCCTCCTTTTCCTCATCAAAGCCTAAGCAAAAAGAAACACCAATAATTTATCACCTAAAGGGAGCTTGATTTCCCCCCCCCCCCCCCTCAAAACCATCATCTGCAACATTATATCCATACATGGTCAGAAAGGAAGCACAGCAGAAAATGAGCCATCAGCAGGTTGCTGTTCTGAATCTTTTGGGGAGAAGTGAGAAGTAACAACATCTGCAGAAGTCAGCTAATTTATCATGCCCTGGATTTCTGCTGTCACATCTAAGATCAGATCCATCTCTCGAAGCTGGGAATGCGGTGCCAGCAGGTCTCAGTCACTCAGGGGACAGGAGCCCAGCAAACCCTGGAGCAGTTGAGGCCAGCAGCCTCCTCTTGCGCTGTCCACAACCTGTAACAGCAGTCCAGGCAGCCCAAAGGGTACCACCTGTCCCATGCACACATCCAGCTGGTTTGGAGGCACGCAGTCCCAGCAACAACTTTCTAGCTGCAGTTAAATTATGCCCACTGAAACGATCATGCAATAACCTGTAATAAAGAGACAGAGGGACAAACAGCACAACCCTGGGATTCAGAGGGACCATGCAAAGATGCACACAGCCCGCAGGGCTCTGTGTGAGCGCACAAAAGATGCACACAAAGCACACTGATTCATGCTGGATGCATACAGACGCGCACAAGCAACCGCGTGAAAAGCCTTCTCTACATTGTTTTAAACAATCTCAATACAACTCACAAGTCAGCTGGGGTGCCGGGCACTTGGTACTTCCAAGAGCGTTTTTGCAGTGTCTGTCTGCTGTCGGCGTTAGGATGGGGTGTATGCGACTCGGAGGGAAGGTGCATGGAGATGCGCAGAGGCTCTCCTGCCAGCGGGGCGGGAGGGGTGGGCAGAAGGGCCCCAACCCCTCTGTGGGCCCCAGAAGCAGCAACACTTGTTCACAGGATGGAATGAAAAAAGGCTGGCATTCCTACAGCAGCAAGGACAATGGGGAGGGATGAGGAGGCACTGCCATAATCAAATGCAGGCCAGCTGGCCCTCCCCCAGGAAGGGCAGGCACCTCCTTCACTTGCCAAAGGCTTTGTTTTCTAAGCCACAAAGAACGAAGTGTCTGAGGAGGAGAGCCAGCAGAGGAGGAGAGTGGAGAACCCGTGTGGGGGCAGATGCACGTATGAGCGCAGGTAGCCCGCTCCTCACTCCTCAAGGATGTCACCGCAGATGGAGAGGGCTTGGGCCAACAATCCGCCTGCTCCAAGTAGAGCTCTGAGCTCGTAAGCAGCAGAAAGAAGCCAGGGATGGCTGGAGATCACTACTGAGGAACCAGAATCGGCACAGGCTGATAGCCGGGGGTCCTTTGAGGGAAGGGATCCAAGGGTGGCTGACAGAATACCACTGAAAGAACAGCTCACAGAGCAGAGCCCAAAGAAATCCCAACAGGGGAAACACTTCCATTTCTCAACCCACGAATCCTGAGCAGCAGGACTCAAGAGCCTCTCTTGGAAAGCAAATGCAAAGTAAGGGCCCAAGCTGTACGAGGCTCCTAAGGCCAGGGCAGAGCAATGCCCATACTTTTCCCAAGCACCAAAAGAGGCAGCATTTTGCACAACATCCTGACAAGCAGGAAAAAGCCCCTGGAGCTGCCTCAGGCCCTCCTGTAATGATACAGGCAGCTCAGCTGCAGGCTCCAGGCCCCACACCACCGCATGGCTGCAGGGTGTGCAGACGCTGAGCTGGTGTGATGGGACTCTGCCCTTTCTGGTTGGGTCACTGCTTTCTTCCAGAGTGACTTTTGCCAGCAAGTATCACACACCTTCACTACTGACTTTCTGTAGGACTGGTGGTCACCCCAGGGCTGGCAGATACTGCGCCGTGTGCTCCAGTGCATTAGACATGCCGCTGCGAGTTAGGCAGGTCCGGTCCTGACAGGGGACACAGCTCTCACACAGCCGTTTCAAGCCTGTGGTCCAGGCAGCTGGGCACTTTGCTTATGGTAAAGTCAAAAGCATGCAAAGACCTGGGAAATAATTTCACCCAAAGAAAGGCTGAAAAAGGAAAAAATGTGAAGGCTAACAAGGTGAGCAAGGAGAGGGAGACTTGCTCTAACTCCTCCTGGCACTGATGGTGTGCCTATGGCAGTGTTACCGGGAAGCCAGGACAGGCAGTGGGAGAGAAGGGTACCGGGGGATGCCCTTTCAAGCACTCCAGAAAAAAGCAGACATTAGTGCTTTTGGTACAACATACACACCCTTGCTTGGTCAGCTTCCCAGTTCTCCCCCAACGCACTGTGTGGTGCCAGATCCCAACAGTCTTGGAACTGAGTAAGCAAGGGACAGCAGCCAGAGCAGGCCTGATGCCACAGGAAGATGGCAGGTCCCCGAGTGTGCCCGCAATGAGTTTGTGGTACTGGAAAACAATCCTCCGTCCACAGTCAGAGATGGGGAAGGCAGCTTCCTACACCACTCCGCCGGCCTCAGCCCAGCCGTCATCCAGCTCCTGTCAGGCACCAAGAGCTCATGCCGCAAAGGAAGTGGGGACAAATGGAAACATCCAGCTTGGCATTGGACATGGCCTTGGGGAGGGAACCCTGCCAGCCCATGTGCAAGCTCCATGTGGTCTGGCCCAGCTCAGCCTGCCTCACCGCAGGGAGTTCTGACAGGCCATCAGGAGCTGTCAGGCAGTGAAAAAACACGGTACAGCCTCCTGATGGACCATATGGGGTTGTGCTGTCCTGTCCCATGGCCTGTCCAGCAGCCACAGGCAGCACCCTATGAAACACTGCCCCACCACAAGAAAGTCCAGCGAGCAGAGCCTCCCGTTCCTAGTAGGCAACAAAGTACATGAGGGATGAATAACATGATCCCTGTGGTGGGTGCTCCACTCCCCTTGGCACATGCTGAGATGTTTGGAGAGATCTGAGCTTGCCAGCTCATTACTGCAGTGTACATTGCTTACGCATCTTCAGGCTTCTTCCCTAAATCCTGGGGTCTGGCATGCCACAGGCTCTTTACAAGAAGGAAAAATCAAGGACATTGCTTAGTGCAGACTTCTGCTGTTGTTATCCCCCTCAGATATTAGGGGAGAGAGAATAGGGTTAGGCTGACACTGACAAGATCACTGCAGGAAGGTCAAAGCAGCTCAGCATCAGAAGAGAGAAATCAGTTTAGACAACATCTTCTGCTTTCCCCCCACCTCCCAGACTACACCACCGACTTTGCTTTGGGAAGGCAGAAAGTATTCTGGAGATCAAGATCAAAATAACCAGTACTGAAAGAACTTTCATGCTGCGCAGCAATTTCTGCACTCATCCTACAGCTGCAGGATGTATTCCCAACCCCCAACCCCTGGTTTCAGTTGGCCATCAGCTCAGAATACACACATGCTATATTTATAACACTGGCATTGTTTATAGTTCTGAAACCAGTGAGATCAAAATCCTCCTCCCTCACTAAGCGAGATACCTCTCCTCCACACCAAAGCAGTGTGCAGACACACTGTGCTGCTATCGTTCAGTTTTCACTGGGGCTGTGCATCATGAAAGGCATAACCAAGAGGGATGACGCTGTTGCTGCCAAGGACTGCATCCCCAGTTGTCATCCACCAAAAAGAAGCTGTACGAGTGGTACTATGATGCCCTAAGAAAAGAAATGGGCCATTGTTGGGGTCTGTATAACACTTGAGCCTCTAAGAACGGCCCAGGCTTTGAAAAGCTTTGAAGCTGTGGAAGAACACGTATCACCAACTATCCTGGCAGCCCAAGAGCTGCCACTGTGATGTAGTTTCCATGCCTGAACAGAGAATGGAACAGCCATCGTGTGCTACAGTCCAGGTCTGGTGCTCCAGAGATTTCCAGGCTGGGCGAGGTGGGTTCATACAGGACCAACGTTTGGCTTGGCCACGGAACTGCCAATATGCTGAGCAGGGCTGGCACCTTTACATGCCCCAGTTTATCAGAAGAACAATGACAAAAGCCATCCTTAGCAGGATCCTTCCGAGTACCCCCCATGACGGCAAGGGGTGTTCAGGGACCAGAGCAGGCCCTGAATGTCTGTGCTCAGTGAGTGAGCAGAGCACAGGTTCTTGCCATTCTCTTACAGCATGAGAGGCACTTTTCTCTCCACTGCAGGGAGGAAAAAGTAAATTACATATTCCCATAGCAAGAGCGTTCTGCACCCTCACAAGAAACTGTACAGATGATCTAGAGCAGACCTGCAGAGCATCACCAAACGCACGCAATCCGTACATGTCCCGACAGCAATGTTCTGGGCTGCTTTCTCTACTTTCCTCCCTCGCACAGGATGCTTCTCGATGTTTTCATGTTAACTAAATTTCTTTCCCCCTCCTCTGAGCACTTCTGGCTGCCAAGGCAGCTCAGAGACAGCAGCTAAGTGCCACCTACATCTGGTACAGCTTAACTTTTAGTGTCTATTCTTTCTGGAATTTGAGAACCTCAATACCCAATGTTTGTACAAGTGTGGAATAAATGGAGTACAGACTCCCTGGCCTTCAGTGCTTGCCAAAGCTGTATTTTAAAATGCACTTAGAAAATCCTACTGTTTATTCATCTGCAACTTTAGAAATTAAAGGACACTAAATCCAACTGCAGGTCTGCTGAATGGGTGCATCTGCATTAAATCAAACAGGTGAGAAGGCCAGGCACTCAGCACAGTCACCACACGCATCCCCTCCTCCTGCTTTCCAGATGCCTGGGCCAACCCAGTCCCCTCGTTTGCTCAGCCACACTTCCCAGCACCCTGTTCTGGTGCTCCGTTTCCTGACACAGGCCTCCACGAGAGAGAAGCTGGGCTATATTTAGGGCTGAATCACAGGGTGCTACTCCTGATGTGTCAACAGGCTGAATTTACCAGCGTGTAAGGACACAGCACGAACACAAGGCAGGTAGCCTACCCTGGCATGGTGGCCAAGACAAGCAACCAATCTCTTGGCCCTTATTGTCAGAGCCAGCACCACCATAACCCTGTCTGCTGTGGCCATGAGAGGGGCCCTAAAGCTACAGCTGAGACAGGAAGACCTCTGTTCTTAACACATGCAGACATTTTATTGAATACACATCCATCCCTTCTTCCACATACTGACTTGAAAAAAATCACTGCAGACATATGAGCATGAGGGAGCTTTGACAGGTCATAGGTCCAGCTCCCTGTCAGTGCACACACACTGTTTCACACCTTTCATAAACAAGCAAGTTCTGGATTGAGTCCAAGCAGGCTTTTTACTCCGTCCTCTGTGCAGAAGACGCCTTGTCTTACCTTGTCAAAGAATTCGTACAGCCTGACCGTCTCACAGATTCGGTGCCTGTTTTCATCCAGTTGAGTGCAGAACTCCTCCAATTGATCTTTGTAGCTCTGCAGCTTTCCCCTGTAAGAATGCACATCCACAGACGGAAAGTCTTCCCATCGATCCATCTTTTTTAGTGCTTCCTGCCCTCTTCTGCAATATTCCTGAAAGCAAAATGGGATTGCGTTTGAGGATAGAGACCTGACATGGACAGTAGGTAAGTCTTCAAGGTCATTAATAGCTAGGGCTAATTAGACTGTTTCTTAAGGTTCAAATCACAGGAGCAGGGGTGGACTTGTTTACAGAATAATTCTAGAGAACCCTGACCTCTTTTATGATTTATGTTAGCCACACAGCTGCTTGTAAAGGCCTATATGGCAGCTTGTAAAGGCCTATGCAGCAAGGCCACCGGTCAATTAAGATCAGAGGCAGTGTCACAAGCACATCAAGGGAGTAACCAAAAAAAATCCATCTTCTATCACAGTAGTTATTTTCCTGAAGACTGGCAAATACCATCTACTAATGCGCTGAGCTGGTGGCTTTGTCTACAAGAGAGCAGGGAGGCTAAACAGTGCTAAGGAATGACACACACCTTGGTGATGAACCCTCTACCAATGCCATCTTAGCATCATGGGTTTGGCTGAGCATGTACAAGGCACATACGCTACCAAATCAGACCCTGGGGAACACATTTTTCCAATCAGACAACACTTACACTGGCAACAAGATCAAACTCCCTGAACTGCTTTTGTGCTTGAAGCAGCATCTCCAGAGAATCATCCAGGTTGATTGTTTCCTTTAGCCGTTTTCTGCCAACATTCTCAATCCAACCGCTGACCTAGGAGAAAAGGGAGAAGCTCCACTATTAGTCACCCTGTGCTACTCACCAGGGCAGGCCTTCATGTGGGAAGAGCAAGGAACTGCTCTCTTAACTGGTCATTTCATTACTGGAAAGAACGTGCATGTACACTTCTCCCCCCATCCTAGCATTTCAGCCTGAACCTCCTGCTAGGAGTCTTTCCACTTCAAGTTACTGAGTAATTGCAAAGCTCTGCTATTGCTCACTAGCCTTAGGCATAAACACGGCAAGTAGCTGCTTGGGCTCTGTTTAGGGTGAGCCATGACCTAATGCGAGCTCTGCAACCTGCAGGCTGGCCTGATGTTCTTATTATTGTTACCCCCAAGTGGGATAAAATCCCCCCGCAGCCAGATTTCCTACATCACTTCCCTTTTCTGACTGGCAGGACATGAACTACATCAGTATGAACATACTGACAGATTCTCCCCCTTCTGCAATGTTACATGGTTCTCTAGGACTCTCACCTACTGGTTTTCTGAAAGCAGCTCACTGCAAAGCTATGCAGTAACTGCAGGTTCCTCAGCAGCGCCCAGCCACTGCTGCAGTTATAAGCCCATATCCTCAAACGTGGATAGAAGACTAAAGCATCCTAAAAACAAAGCAGACACAGGAGGCCGGGCAGGGTAACACAGCATCTCCATCAACAGTGGGTTTTAAAAACTCATCAGTAAACTTGTCTGCAATGCTTCAGGCATAGCTGCACCTCGGGGAAGGGACAGGCTAAATGTTTCTTAATTCCCATGCATCCTGTTTTCCTGTATTATCTAAATCCATATCTCAACTCAGCCCCACAGTCAAGGACAAACTCCTAGTCTTGTGAACTGAGAGAGGGTCTGTGCCCACAGACCAAGCCCACGAGAAGATGGGGGTGGGTTCCCAGAATGGGACCCTTACTGCAGCTGCTGCCTAGAGCTCCTAGGCAGGCTTAAAAGCAGGAGCAGCTGCTGCCATCACTGGTGATCTGCAAGCAAAGTAAGCTAGGAGCAGTCAGCTTTGCTTAATTCTATCAAAAGAGAGTTCAGCTTAAAGCAGGGGCAGGCTGCAGAGCCTGCCTTTGTGCATTTTTTCATTTCTGTTTGGTATTAGGAACCTGTGTGTTTAAGGCAGTTTTTCTAAGTTCTTGCATCACACTTCTTGTCCTGAACACATAGTACATGGCGCCTGAGTGTCTACCTCCAAATGGGAAGTCATTAAAACTCTTGGATCCACTTTGGCCTGTGAAAACATCAGGTAGGCTACAGCCTCCTTTGCAAATTCAGTTCTCTCCAGAGGAGAATAGCCCAGAATCCTAGAAGAGCAATGGTGAAACTGGTCCTAGTACTGATCTTTAAGGACGCAGGTTCCTAAGGTGAGCTCCAAAGAGCACACAACCCTTCACAGACACAGGGTAGTAAGTGATACATAAAACTTCTCACTGTTGACAAGCTGCAGCAACAGAGACTATGCGACTCCGTAATCTCAAGGCTGAGTTCAGGCTTAGGCATCTGTAACACTGAAAGAACTGATCAGACCTCAAGGGACACTCGGGCAGCCTCAGCTACTTTATGAGTTTTTAAGGTCCTCTACCTACACAGCTATAGGTTGCAAAGGTCTTTTTGAAAGCCAGTGCCTGTTTTCTTCAATCATTCCACAGCTGTGAAGAGTTTCAATGAGCATCCTGTGAAGGGAAGCTTCAGCTCCCACAGAAGTGCAGAGGGGTGGGGAGGGCTGAGCATGGCTCTTGGGCTAAGGACAGGAGGCTGCTCCCCTGCCTTGAGCCTGTGTGCAGGGCTGCACCCAGAGGCAAAAGGAGTGTGCCTGGGGCTGCACCCAGAGGGGAAGGAGTGTGCCTGGGGCTTATCAGATAGCAGAGACCTGAGTACTGCACAGGAATCTAAACAACACAGTGCACAGCAGGGATGGGCAGGCTCTCGTGGGGGTTGCAGTGCGTGGCTCACTCCATAGCAGGATGTAGGCAAACCCTGCAGGACCTACAGCCCAGAGGGGACACGCAGACTCATCACCAGCTTGTCATCACTCTGCTGCTTCTCAAGGTGGAGCATGAAGAAGGGCTCCTCAATAGTCTTGCTGGGAGGGTATTTTTGCTCAACAACATAAAAAGACATCCCGCCTCCAAGTGTACAGCTTACCGATGAGCCACTACAGTGTGGTCTTCAAGTATGGAAAAACATCACAGATTGTTATGGCATTTGACTGACCCACACCTAAAGAGCAGCCAGGAGACTTTCACCTGGCATCAGGAGATACAAGTCAAAACAGTACCTTGGTTCTCAGCACATCTGAAAAAAAAAAATAATCTCACATCTGGAGAAAAAAAATATGTCCAATTCTTATGTTCGGTTGTTCTTTTTAAGGACCTACAGGCTTCACTCTACACCATCACACAGGAGACCAACAGGCCCAGTACCTGCTGCGGGACGCACGGTCAGAGGGTGGCAGCAGGTAGTCACTGGAACCGACAGGCCTTACCTCCTTAAAACACTCTTCCACTTTCTCGAACTCCATCACCAGTTCCAGTTCCTGAATGCGTTTGTTTGACAGCATCACCAGCCGGTGAACGCCCTCATCAACTCGATTATAAAGCACGCTGGCAGCATCAAGTGCGTCTCTGGAAGGGGACACAAGTCTGGTCAGGGGTTTTGCATTAGGTCCTTCCCCCAGCACTTCATGTAAACGTGACCTGGCTAACAGCAGCACTTCAGTCGTCCTCCCGCCCATAACAGCCATCTCCTTACGGAGAACAGAAGCAGAAAGGAGAATAATGCTGGTCCCTGCACATTCCTGTGACTCACTACTCTGATCCCAATGCAGACAACCTAGCAGGAAGGACAAGAGCATCTCCTCCCAGCCAGGCTCCTTGCAAAATTTACTGTCCTTGTCACACTTTCACAGGATACCTGGCTTTTCATAAATGGAGATTATTGTGTCAATGGGCTTTCACAAAACACAGGGTCAGGCAGTCTCAGTGTCTAAAACACCATTTGAATTAAATTTAAATAAGTAAATAAGCAACGACTCAGAAGCATATTTCTCCTGAGTGACAACAACAACATAAAGCACCTGATGCTCCACTCACTCTTAGGATTTCTATCAGCCAAACAAAAATGCAAAGTGTACAGCACTCCAGCACCAAGAGAAATTCAATTTTATGATGTCGTACTGGAAAGATTCATAGACAGAGCTCCCCGTCTTCCACAGGCAGTTGCGCCGACCAAAGCCCAAACAGGCAACACCAGGCAGCACTCTCCCTGCCAGCCTGGCCACAGAAGTCAACATCCTCCATGTAGAGGCAGGAATGGAGGGGCTCAGGCTGGAGCCCAGTGCCTTTGGATCTGCTGGACCCCTTGCCAGGGTCTAGGCAAGATGATGAATGTTAGCAAGTTCCTGTCAGATGTGTGCAACACAGGCTCGGGTGAATTGTCCCAGGATTCAAGAGACAGAACAGCATTCAAGCTTATTCTTTCTTTCTTATATTTCTTTATAAATTATATTTTCCCTCCTCTTACTATATATGGACTCAACAGACACCTACAACAAAATACAGCCTCCTTGGGCTGTGCTCTGCGCTGGCGTGTTCAGCCACCTGACCATCTCCCATACTCACCCTAAACCAGCTTTCATTTTGCAATTGTCTTACAACCTTCTGGCTTATGACAGCATGGCTTTTTTTATCATATTATTAAAATTATCAAAAGCACTTATGAAATAGATAGCTAATAAAACTCTTAAAGCTTTGTAAATGTAAATTAATACAAGCAATTCAGCATACAAATTTATTTATGTCTTGGGTTGCAGGCAACCTTGAACATAGGAAATGCAGCCGAATATGAGCATTTAGTGGCAACCAGTTCTTAGGTAGTAGTACTTAACTGACACGAGGTAGTGCAATGGGTCTGGACAACTAGCTCTTGCATAGCAGAAATCCACAGGATTTTTCCATTCAGAATTCCACCCAGTGTACAACAGCCAACTTCTCAAACCTCAGGCTCTTAGAATCTTTTGTTTTTCCTCTTCAAAATGCCATTAGACCGAATGAACTTCTCCAAAGTTCAGCCAAAAATACCCGAATTGTTTCTGGACTAAGATCAGTGCTACCGCAGTGCAGAGGAGACAGGTTCTCTACAGAGAATCTGCAAGCTTCCATGGAAAGATCCTAGCTGTAATACCGCTCCTGCGTTTCCCAAAACCACTGTAAACAAACAGTGATGATATGAGCCTCCTGTTTTGTAATCCTTTCCCAGGGACAGACCCAGATCCAACCCAGGAGGCTTCCAGCGGCAGAGCCATAACCACTGTCCAAGCCGAGCTCTGAAAAGTGTGTTTACAAAGCAGGTTCTTGAAGGCCAGTTCCCATCAGCTGCAGTGACACAGCTAGGACAGCTAATGAGAAACAGTTCAGAAGACCGCTGAAAGTTATATTCGGTAACAACATTAATGCTGTTAGGTTTTGTGCAGCAGAGTGTATCTGTCAGGTCCTAGTTTCTGAATAAGGCACCACCATACCGACGGCCAGACAGGTAGACACCCTTCGGTCTTACTCCCGTGGTTCTGAAGTCCTTGCTGGGGAATTTAATTTAATGCTCTCATCCACTCAGGAAAGCACAGCAACACAGCAAATGCTCTTCCTCCCACCGGCACAGACAAGCAAGCACTTACAACTTTAGACATTACAGGCTGTTACATGCACACATTTGCGGTTATGCTCTCGTAAGGCAAAATATTTTTCTAACTTTTCTCTGAGCTTCCATGGAAATCACTTTGGTGTTGATCCTACTTCTCCGATGGCGCTTTTCAACAAGCTAGATTGACCCGCTACACCCTTCTGTAACGGGAGCCCATACATCCACCCAAGCCCAAGATAAAGAAAGCATACGTGGTTTCAGTGCTTAACAAGATATATTCCAAGTTGGTAACCTCATGGCATAGAAACTTGAAACAAGAGTTCCAGGTCTTTCGTTAGCTGACCTAGTGCAGAGTGTGGCCTGATACAGGGGCAGGAAGCCAGGGAGTCCCACTCCACTCCTCTCCATGCCTGATGGAGGAAACAGGACCCCAGCTGTCTCAAATTTTGACTAGTTTTCCTTGACAGGAGTCAGTCATGACTTGGGCTGCAAGGCTCTAAATGCTACAGATTCATACACAGCAGGCAGCACATTTCCCAGTCACAAAACACTGGTTTTCCTGAAGACAGCACTGCAACTGTGGGAAAAATCACCCTCAAGGTAGAGGGACAGGAGGTGATTACAAAACAAATGCAAATATTTTTTCAGAAACAGAAATAAGCCTATCACAAGCCTACTGTGTACAGAGGCGAATTCATAGGCATTGTGGACAAGACCAGTTTCTTGGAGCACACTTATGACCAGCAAACCACTCCAGGGAAAGTCAGGTTCAAAAACGCAGTAATAAAATACTGCCAGCCAGTCCAGTCCCTGAGCCCTGAGGAGCCCGCTTCAGGAGAAGAAAATGAGCTTGGGTGAGCTGCCTGCTGCTGAGCTGAAGGACTGAAAAAATAATCCACCCCAGACAGTGCTCTTCTGGCCCCACACATGTTTTTCCATAGACGGATTTATGCCATATTATTGGAAATATTAATAAAGAGCCATACTCCAAAGATCTCAGTAAGACCAAGACTTCCTTGCATGTGCAGCAGAGTGGCAGGGAAAAAGCAAGCTACCAGTTTAGAACCGAGCCCTCAGCACCATCAGATGTGATCCAGGTGTTGGCAAATGCAGCAGCTACACACATCTACATATACTCAGCTACCTTCCCTCCATCTCCCCTGATTCAAGGGTACCAAAAGTGATGTCCTGTTACTGAATGCACACATGGAATACCTTACTGATCCGTAGGCAGCTCAAACTAGAGTCAGTCTAGGATGCATTTCAGAGTTTATACTATGAGCAGGGACTGGACAGAGAATTCATTTAAGGTAAAAGGGCTGGAAATTAGTTATTTTTTGTCTGTAAGTGGGGCTGTTTAGCATATATATAATTATTTGAAATCCCTTACTCTTGTCATTTAAGTAATTTTATTTTCTGTGAATGCCTGCGCAGGCTGTTGATAGACAGCCCAAGGCTGCCTCTTCTCTCGGTCCTGCCAATGGTTTGCTGAGTGACTACACACAAGCCACCCAGGAAAAATGTTTCCAAACAGCTCCTCTGGGCTCAGAGCCCCACAGGGACTTCAGGTGTGGCCTTACCACCATCCCTCCTCCTCCTCCTCTGCTGAGTTCCTCCAGCATCCCAGCACCTCAGCTCTTTGTTTCAGGGTCTGGCCATGCTGATTTCACACGTTCTGCCTCGCTTGGCAGGCATTCATTAAAACCTCAACGTCTAGTTGCTGGTCTTCCGTTGCATCTCCAAGGTAACTCCATTCACACGTTGTCAGCTTCTGACAGTTCACTTTCACCAGCCTGACGGGCTCTCTCCCTAACATCCATCTTTTACTCTCTTACACAGAGGAAAATATAAGCCTTTCCACCCTGTAGCATAAAGCAGATGGGCAAACTGAGCCAAACAAAGACATCGCTCACAGTCCATGGGAAAGTTTGTTTTTGCAATTCACTTCGGCACTTCCAGTGCTCACAGAAGGTACTGATTGGGCATTAAGCATGTTCTCCCAAATCTCTGTATGTCTGTTTACCTATTTACCCATCCATTTGCTGATCCACATCTTTAAAAATTCTTCCTCAATCATTTCTAGTATGCCAGTAAACTCAGCGATATCCTGCAACAGGAGTTTCATGGGTAAATGATACCTTGCATAAACACCTATTTCTTTTTCAGAGTCAGACTTTTTCATTCCTGTCATTCACTGGCTTCAAGGCAGCTTGGACTAAACAAAATAGTGAAAAATTGGTTGAAGAAGAAAAAGTGACTTCCATCCTGTCACACAAAGGGAAACACCTGGTTTTTAAGCACCTTAAAGATACTTTAATAGTGGCCTGCGCAACTGTGAGGAAGAGAAGTAGAGTTGTTTGAAGTCAGTGGAAAGTCTTGTCTAAGCTTAGATCTGTTCAGATGCATTGCAATTTCCCTGCACAGGTGAGTGTGGTAATAAGTCTTTCACTACATTCTTCCATGGTCAAATCATTCAAAGTAATTTTGCAATACTGCAGTCAATATAATTTATAGTAACAAGGAGTAGCTTGATGTCAGTTTATGTTTCCCCAAATCCTGTTTTCATTGGGCAATTATCATTTCAATGGAAAAGGTTCCAAACGTCTTCAGTTTTCTGGAGAAGTGCCAAGCTGTTGTATAATGCTAGGGTAATTTTAAACCTATAATTTAGAGAGACCATTTCTGTTTGAGTCCATCCTTCAAAAAAAGCTACCCTTGGAGAGTT